>NC_048218.1:51597291-51626442 GCF_002007445.2 Ailuropoda melanoleuca
ACGGCCACCCTGATTGTATTTACCTTGGTCATTGTCAAGTGTAGCTGCACATTAGAAACCCTTGGAGAGCTTTTAATACCTACCATTGCCCAGGCCCTCCCCCAGAGATTCTAATTTAATTGGTTGGGGGTGGGGCCTGGGCTTTGATAGATTTAAAACCATTCCCAGGTGTTTCTAAGGTGCAGCCAGAGGTGACAACAGTCGCACTGCCTGAACATCCCCTGGGCTGAACAGCCCGATCTGCTCTGGGTTCCAATCGTGTCAATCCCAGATCTGCTTTGGTAGGCGGTTCTCTTAGGTCTGAACGTTGTCACCAGTAGCTCATCAGATACTATCATGTCTCCCCCAAGACTTCTCTTTTCCAGGCTGTCTAGTCCTCATTCCTCCAGCATTCCAGACTTGTTTTCCCTGTCCCTTTCTGTCATGGAATTGCTCTCATTTGTCAGGATCACCCTTAAATAGGATGCCCTCGGGCCCCAGCTCATCGCTCTCGATTTGTGGTGTCCAGCCAGGATGCAGAGAATACAGAGAAGCTAAGCTGTGACTCCTTGCTCTGGACACTGCACTTCTGTGATCAGTGGCAAAGATTACGTTAGCTTTTTTGGCAGTCGTGTCACACTATTGACTCATGTTGAGCTCAAAGTCAGCTTGAGCTCTCGGTTCTTTTTCACATGAACTGTACTTAAGTCAGGCCTCTCCTACTCCATCCTTATAGGTTTTTTTTTTTTTTCACTGTATTGCCAGCGTTTACATTTATACTTGTGAAACATAAGAGGAAAACCTACTGAATCAGTTGTTCCACACGGGGAGAGTGATGTATTCAAACTGAACGCCAGAAGTTTATTCTGTGCATATAGCAGCAATTTGCAAGAGTGATCTAGACCATTCATTTGGATACACGGTTAAATTTAATCTTGTTAATTCAATCCATCTTTCTAGCATTCCTTCTGATTCATTACTCAGTGCTTGCTGTTCAAAGTTAAAAACCCATTTGAATATGCAGCCTGTTTTAATGTTTGCATTCAGTACTTGGTCAAATGCCTTCCTAAATCAAAATATATTATATGCGTGGCACTCTTCTGAACTATTTGTGTGATGTCTTTATTTTCAAAGGAAATGTGTTGAATTTGTCATGGCATTCTTGTTTAATGACAGAACTAGAAGAAAATATTTTGCAGATGAGTAGGTGACTTGTCTAAGATCATACAGTTTGCTACTGTCAAGACTAGAACTCAGATCCAGTTCTGCTGGTGCCTACTCCAGTGTCTGGATCAGACCACAGATGCTGATGCCATGTGTCATTTAGGATAAGACTTGAAAGGAAGCCAAAAGGAATTCAAGCCTCTATGGGTGCTTCACTGTCTCTTCTGGGGTATTAATATTTAATCCCTTAACATATAACTCAATCAACTCCTGATTTGTTATTCATTTAGTGTTCTGCCCAAAAGCAATAAAAAGAGGAGTGAAATGACGAGCTGGCATTCCTAAATTAACTGCAGAGAGTAGTATTCTTAAGAGTTTGTGCATTCTGCCTCCCTTTGGAAGGTTATTCCTCCTGACCTCCCCTCCCCCAACACACACACAGTTGATGCTAGAGTAGTATCCTTCTGCTCATGATGCATCCAGTACGGGAAGCTTTTGTATATTATCGGAGAGTTATATATGGCTAGTCTTTGAATTTTGCAGATAAGGAAACTGAGGCACAGGCAGAAAAGGCTTTGTAGCCGTGATGCTTAGCAGTGTATATGCCACACAAGCATACCTAGTACATAAGACACACTTAGTAAATATCCGGGTACTGCACACCTTTCTTCACTATTGTTTTCTTCTCCACATAAGAATTGGATTTTACCTTTCTTTCTCCCCAGCTTTGCCCGTAGGCACTCATTTCCTTAAAATGTTGAAATGGAACAGATTTTTCAAGAATATCTATTACTTTAGAAAAGCTCCAGTGATACAGGAAAAGCTCAGATAACCAGGTTTATTTTTCCTCCTTTTGACTTACAGGAAAATGAGCTCCTTTCCTCCCCTTTAAAAAATTGATTCTAAACAATTTAGTTTAAAGAAAAAAAAAGAGAGGAATTTCCAAAGAATGAATAGCCTAGGGCCAGTCTGTATACATTTAGTCCTAATGTCCACATCGTCATTAGGGTCCAGTGAAAACTGATGTTTACAACAAGACCGACCCTAGTGTAGGGTAAGACCCGCAGTGACCAGTGATTTAATTACGGTTGCTATACTGTACTTACTAAAGCAAGAAAGTATTCTTTAATACATCTTAGAAAGGGTTTCAATATCAGTAGTTGAAACAAAAAGGCTTTATAAGTAAATTTAGTCAGTTAGACGAGGCTACTCCTTCAGCCTTTTGGTTAATATAGGTTTGATTGTATGTCCTCCTTCACAGTTTAGCAACCCCTGGTTTTATTAATTAACTTGAGGCCGGCGAAACATGAACAGTAGTCCTGTGTGAAGCTGCACTTTCCGAGCATCCTTGCTGCTTTTCCACAGTAGCCCCAAGTGTCTGTTTTCTGTTCTGCAAGCATAGTTTGCATTACTTCAGTTAATAGTGGTTGTATCTTTTGCTTGGCTCTTCTTCTTATCTCGTATCCTGCAATCCATTCTTAGGGATCCTTCAATATTTTTATGCTTCACAATGATACTTTTAACCAGATGGTTTTAACAGGAAATGAGGATTAAATGTCCACAGAAACATGAACCATGTACACATGGGCCATACAGAAGCACACAGCTGAAAACTGGCATGACAGATAGGTATGATTGCTAGTGGAATCAGTGAATTCTTGAGTAGTACTCAGTAGTTAATTTGAAATCAAAGATGGGGTATCAGGAAAAAGATGAGATTGGGAAATACAGATTCATTACAGTTACTTTTTTTTAAAAAGATTTATGTGTTTATTTATTTGAGAGAGAGAAAAGGGCACGGGTGGGGGCAGGGGGAGGAGGAGCAGAGGGACAAGCAGACTCCCTGCTGAGTGGGGAGCCCCATGCCTGGCTCCGTCCCAGGACCCTGAGATCATGACCTGAGCTGAAGTCAGATGCTTAACCAACTACGCCACCCAGGTGCCCCTGCAATTACTTTTTATTGTAGAATTTTAAAAGGTAAAGATGTAAAACCATAATCTCTCTAAATTACTATTCACAGAGTGTTTATAGACATGTCTTCCAAAACTTCAGACAAATTACTTAAAAGAAGGAAATTTACTTAAAAAAAAGAGATTTTTCAAGCCACAACATAGGGCTTGAACTCAACAACCCCGGGATCAAGAGTTGCATGCTCTCTATGGACTGAGCCAGTCAGGCACCCCTGCCTCAAACAAATTACCTTTTTTTAAAATAAAGATTTTATTTATTTATTCATTATTTTAGAGAGAGAGCGGGGGGAGGAGCAGAGGGAGAGAGAGAATCTCAAGCAGACTCTGCGCTGAGTATAGAGCCCAATGTGGGGCTGGATCTCATGATCCCGATCTCATAGCCGAAGCCAAGAGTTGGACACTCAACTGACTGATTCCACCCAGGTGTCTCCCAAACAAATTACTTTTTGTGCAGCGCATCCCAACAGTCATTTTCCTATGTGTTTTTTTCTTTATTATTTTTGTAACTACTGAGACTGGTGGCACTCATCAGATTTTGCTTATATATAACAATGTATTTCTCTTAGCTCTGGAGGATGGAAGTGCGAGATCAGGGTGCCAGCATGCCCAGGGAAGGGCCCTCTGCAGGCTTCTTGCATCTTCACATGACCAGGGCCAGGGGAACTGCAATCACGATCATGAGGGCTTCACCCTCATGACCTAAGCAATCTCCCAAAGATCCCACCTTCTGATATCATCACATGGGACATTTGGATTTCAGCATTAGTTTTGAGGGGACACAAACGTTCGGACCTTAGAATTTTGTCCCTGGTCTATGTAAAATTCATGTCCTCAAGTGTAAAATGCACTCACCATTCCAGTAGCCTCCAAAGTCTTATTAGTTCTAGCATCAACTCCCAAAGTCTCATCTACATGTCATCTATGTCAGATATAGGTGAGATTTAGGCAGTGATTCATCCTGAGACAAATTCCTCTCCAGCCGTAAATGTGTGAATTCAAACAGGTTATGTGCTTCCAGAGCGTAATGGTCGTACAGGCATAGAGTTAAACACTCCCATTCCAAAACAGAGAAATAGGAAAGAAAGGGGTGATAGGTCTCAGGCAAGTCAAAATGCAACAGGACAAATAACATCAAATCAAAACTCAAGAATAGTCTTTACTTTGCTGCTCTGCCCACCAGGCCCACTGGGGCAGGGGTCCCACTTTCCAGACACTAGAGTATACCTGCCCCCGAGACTTTGCTGGGCCCAGCCTACACAGCATCTCTCTCAGGCTGGAGTGGTATGCCTGTGGCTCTACTGATGTGCGGTTGTGGGGTGCCTGCAGCCCCACCCCCCACACCTCTGCTGAGCTTTACCCTGGTAGGGGTCTCTATGGAAGACTTGTCCTCACTATGCCCTCTGCATCCGTTCTTGCTCCAGGTGGCTCTATCCTTTGTAATCTAAGTTAGCTACTTCCCCAGGGCTCTGTGAGGGGTGAGTCCAGCTACCCTGCTTTGGGTAGGTGTCTCCTGGCTTGTTGAAAGCCAGGTGATATACTTTGAAACAAAGGAAGAAGCCCTGATAATCTCTGAATTGCCTTTAGAGTTCTTTCCTTGTCTTGAAAAATGTTCCACATTTGAAGCAGTATAGCTCTGTGGTCCCCTCCTATAAATTCTGACAACAAACCTTTGTTCATTCCTTTCTTCACCTTTAGTTCAAATTGCTGTTTTCCCTCTGGGGTGTGGCTGATAAAATCCCTGATTCACACCCATCCTGATCTCCTTATCAGAAGGTCTCTTGGCTGCAGTCTTGGTCTCTTCCAAAAATGCATACTCGTTTTTTGTAATAAGACTGTCCTGAGACTTTTTCAGATTTTAAACTTATACTTCCCTTTTGATTACAAATACTGTCAAGTCATTTCTTTCTACTTAAATTTTGCTATAAGCATTCAAGAGAATCCAAGCTGCACTTTCAACACCTTGCTTAGAAAAAGTTCAGCCAAATGTCCAGTTTCATTGTTCACATGTTCTATCTTCCATGAAATACTAGGGCATGAATGAACATAATCAGCTGCATCCTTTACTACTTTATAGCAAGGATGGCCTTTCCTCCAGTTTGTAATAACATGTACCCGATTTCCATCTACGACCTCATCAGAATGGCCTTGATTGTCCCAATTTCCACATTCTGATCAAGACCACTTAGATATTCTCCAGGAAGTTTGGAGTTTGCTCTCTGTCTCTTCTCGTCTCTTTCTAAACCCTCACCAGAGTTGTTTTTAATGCTCTGTTCCCAGTCAGGTAGGCTTGTCTAGCATGCACTTCAGAACTCTTCCAGCCTCTGCTCATTACCCAGTTCCAAAGCTACTTTGCATTGGTAGGTATTTGTTGTGGAATCACCACACTTCTGGTACCAGCTTTCTGTCTTAGTCAGTTAAGGCTGCTATGACAAAACTCACAGCCCGCATGGCTTATAAACAGCAATCATTCTTTTCTTACAGATCTGGAGGCTGCAAAGTCAAGGTCACAGTCATAGTTTGTGAATGACAAAGCTTCTTACTAGGAGAATTATTATTGTACTTCATATTTAAAAAGATGTAAAGGGAAAAAAAAGTTCCAAAGAAAAGGAATGTCAAGTGTCTTATCGAGTAGGGCCAAATTAACCTAAATCACCAAACCGAATATGTAGGACTTCTGTATTGAAATGTATTAATTTATACTGTTAGGTATTGTCTTCGTATGAATCTTAGAATTATTTGACCATTTTTATTAAAACACTTCAGTTAGATTTATTCAAGGTTGTGTAGGTGTCCCTTTCATTATTTAACAAGGACTTTCTCTCTGAGAGCTCACCAAAACCTCTCTTGGAGAAAGTGATTTACGAGCTGATGAGTAGATATTAGGTGGATTGGGCTGGGAGTGGTAGGAGATGCAGAGGCTCTGAGGTGAGGAAGAGTAGGATGTCTAGGAAAAATCAGAAGAACCTAATATGGCTAGAGTTTTGTAAAGAGGTGAAGGGCTGGTATTATGCAGGTGGAAATCAGAATATGTGGAATTTTGTGTACTTTGATGAAATTATGGCAAACATAGTAGGTAACTTTCAACTAGGGCTAAGGTGTTGGAATTCGCATTTTGTAAAGAAAGATCAGTCTGGTTGCCTCAGGAGGGATGCTTTTAAGGAAGGCACAAATGGGGATGCAGAAATCATTCAAGAGATTATTATTATAGGGGTAGCTTAAGCCAGGTGGTGGCAGTGGGGTGGAAAGAACTGGACCGATTGACCATGTATTTAGGAACCTGAATTAATGTTGTTTTATGATTGACGGGTTGTGTACGTGAGACAGAGGAAACCACTCAGTGTTAGCATCTGGGTGCCTTGGTCAGTACAGTGACAATTGCAGAAACAAGGAAGGCCCCGAGAAAAGCAGATGTGGCGGCTGTAGGGAAAAGATGATGTGTTTAAATGTACACATGTTGAAACTGAAGTGCTTGTAAGATACCTAGATTGAGATAGTCATTTATCTGTAAAATGTGTTCAGACTTCAGAAGAGAGGAATTGGCTTGAAATACAAATTTGGCAATCATTGGCATATGGTAATTGAAGCCTGCAGAAGGAATGAGGTCAGCTAAGGAGGAGTGCAGAGTGAGAATATAACCTGACTTGGTAACCCTAAGCCAAGGCCCTGTAGAGGAGAGATAATCTACCCAAGGAGTGAGAACAGGACGGGGAAGCACACATTACTCACCTGCTTTTGGTTGTTGCTGTTATTGTTTTATCAGCATTGTTTAATTTGTTAGCCAGACTTTTTATTTTGAGATAATCCTGAATTTATATGTAGTTACCAGAAATAATACAGACCCTTTATCCATGTTCCCCCAGTGATCTTCTTGAAAACTATGGTAAATATCACAACCAGAGTATTGACATATATACAGTCACTGCAAAACATTTTTTTCACCTCAAGGATCCCTCATGCTGCCGTTTTTATAGTCCTACCCCCTTTATAACTCCTTGCAATCACAAATCTGTTTTCCATTTCTCTAATTTTGTCATTTTAAGAATGTGACAGAAATAAAGTCGTATAGTACGTAGTCTTTTGAGATTGTTGTTTTTTTTTTTTACACTCAGCAAGATTCTCCAGAAATTCATGCAAGTTGTATCATTACTTCTTTTTTATTACCAAATAATACTCTGTGGTGTGAAGATATTACAGTTTATTTAACCACTCACTTGTTGAAAGATATCTGGGTTGTTTCCAGTTTGGGACTGTTATGACTAAAGGTGCTGTGAACATTCATGTACATGTTTTTGTATGAATAAGTTTTTGTTTCTCCTGGATAAATGCCCAGGAATGTAGTTGTCAGGCTATATGATAGTTGTGTGTTTAGTTTTTAAAAGAAACAGCCAAATGTTTTCCCAAAGTGTCATTATTTTCATTCTTATCAGCAATATATGAATGATCTAGTTTCTCTGTAACTTCACCAGCATTTGATATTGTCACTTTTTTTTTTTCTTTAAAGATTTTATTTATTTATTTATTTGATAGAGATAGAGACAGCCAGCGAGAGAGGGAACACAAGCAGGGGGAGTGGGAGAGGAAGAAGCAGGCTCACAGCGGAGGAGCCTGATGTGGGGCTCGATCCCAGAACGCCGGGATCACGCCCTGAGCCGAAGGCAGACACTTAACCGCTGTGCCACCCAGGCGCCCCTGTCACTTTTTAAAAACTGTTTCAGTAGCTGTATAGTGATAATCTCACCTGATTTGACTTTGCTTTTCTTTGATGACTAATAATATTGTATCTTTTAATGTGTTTACTTGCCATTTATAGATATATATTCTTTGGTAAAATGACTTCATGTATTTTGCCCATATTCTAATTGGATTTTTTTTTTTAAGATTGTGTTTTGAGAGTTCTTTATATATTCTAGAAGCTAGTTCTTTGTCAGTTATGTGGTTGGCATGCATTTTCTCTGTCTGTAGCTTATTTTTTTATCTTGATAGGGTTTTTGGCAGAGCAAAAGTTTTGAATTCTAGTAGAGTTCATTTTATCAGTTTTTCCTTTTATGGATTGCGTTTTGGTGTCAAGTCCAAGCCATGAACTCTTTTCTAGCCCTAGGTTCTAAAGATTTTCTTACATCGTTTTTCTAAAAGTTTTATGGTTTTGTGTTTTACGTTTAAGTCTGTCATTCCTTGTGAGTTAATTTTTGTAAGATATGTCTTATGTTGAAGTCCTTTTTCTTTGTCTATGGATATCCATCCCTCAATGAGTTGCTTTTGTGTTTGGTCAAAATAAAATGGCATGTATGTATGTATTTATTTCTGGATTCGCTTTCCCTTTCATTGATCTATGTATCTGCTTCTCCACCAGTATCCTACATTCTTGATTAACTGCTGTAGCTATATTAAATCTTGAAATTTGGTAGATTGATTCCTCATACTTCTTTTTCAAAATTATTTTAGCTGTTCTAGTTTCTTTGCCTTTTTATATAAAAATCTAGAATAAACTTGTTTGTATCTATTATACTTAGAAAAATTTTGCTGGGAATTTTTAGAAATTGTGTTAAATCTGTGCATCAATTTGAGGAGAATTGGCGTCTTATGTTTAGTGTTCCAGTTCTTGAACACATAAGTTTCCTCTTTTATTTTACATCTTCTTTGATTTTTTTCATCAACATTTGGTCAGCATACATGTGTTGGACATGTTTTGTTAGTTTTACAAATTATTTCATTCAAAAAATATTGTAAGTGATACTGTATTCTTTTGGGGAGGGGAAGGGCAGAGGGAGAAGGAAAGAGAGAATCTTAAGCAGGCTCCATACCCAGCATGGAGACTGAGGTGGGGCTCAATATCAGGACGCTGAGATCATGACCTGAGCTGAAATCCAAAGTCGGACACTTACTGACCGAGCCACCCAGTGATACTATATTCTTAATTTTGGTGTCTACACATTTATTCCTAGTATATACAAATGATGCCCACATGTTCATTATTTATATATAAAGATATAATTGATTTTTGTATGTTTAACTTGTATCTTTTGACCTTATAAACTCACTTATTCATTTTAGAAGTTGTTTTGTAGATTCCTTTGGGATTTTCTACATAGACAGTCATGGCATCTGCAAATAGGATTAATTTTATTTCTTCTTTTCAGCTCTCTTTGCCTTTTATTTTTCTTCCTTGACTTGCTGCCCTTGATAAAATTTCTAGCACTAGAACTTTCAGTTCCTGTCCAGAACTGTTGCAGTGCTAATAAGAGTAAATTAGAATCGACATGCCTGCCTTGTTCCTGATCTTAGGAAAAAAGCATTCAATACTTTACTGGTACAATTTAAGCTGCAAGTTATTTTTAGATGCTCTTTATCAAGGTGAAGAAATTCCCCTCAGTTCCTCTCACTGAAACTTTTTATCATGAATGGATGTTGAATTTTGTTACTTTTTCTGAATCTGTGTTTAATCATAAGATTATTCTTCTGTTAACCTGTTATGTGGTGGATTACATTCATTGATTTTTGAATATTTAACCATCCTTGCATTCCTGAAATAAATCCCTGGTTATGTTTTAAAATTCTTTACATTGCTGAATCATTTCACCAATTTTATTAGAAATCCTTGCATTCATACTAATGAGAGTTATTGGTGTGTAGATTTCTATTTTGGTACTATCTTTGTCTGGTTTTGGTGTCAGAGTAATATCAAAATCATTTTTCTGTTTTCAGTTTCATTGATTTCTTTATTGTTTTTTTAAGTTCTGCTTACATGGGTTTATTACAACCTTTTTCTAGCCCCTCGAGATGAGAGTTTAAATTTTGATTCGTGAGATTTCCTTTTTCAAAAAGAAAGCAGTTATTTAGATTCCCCTCTAAGTATTATTTCTGCTGTGTCCCAAACATTCTGATAGTCTGTATTTTCATTTTTACTCAGTTCAGTGTTAAAAAAAAAATTCCCTTGAGACTTTTGATCCATGAATTATTTGTAAATATGTTGTTTAGTTTCTAAGTGTTAAGGATTTTTTGTTATCTTTCTGTTAATGATTTTAAATTTGACTCCATTGTGATCAGAGAACACATTCTTTAAGATTTCAATTTTTAAAAATTTGTTGATGAACTTGTTTTGAAGCCTAGCATATAGGCTTTCTTGATACGTAATCCATGGACTCTTGAAAAAGAATGTGTGTTCTTCTGTTGTTGGAGCAAATGTCCTGTAAATGTTGGTTAGATCCTGTTGTTGATGTTGTTGAGTTCTTGTATGTCCTTTCTGATTTTTTCTCTAATCATTCCATCAGTTGCTGAGAGGATTGTTAATGTAGTTCTCTCTCATTTTGGATTTATCTGTGTCTCATTTTATGTATAAGTTTTTAGTTTACATATTTTACAGATGTTATTAGTAAATACACATTTGGATTTCTATATCTTCTTGGTGGTAATGCCCCTTTATAATTATATAATGTCTCTCTTTGTGTCTGGTAATTTTCTTTGCTCTGAAGTCTACTTTTTCTGATTAATAGAGCTCTCTTGCTTTATTTTGATTACTGTTTATATGATACACCATTTTCATTTTTTTTAAAAATTTTATTCATTTTTTTTTGAGAGAGAGTGCACATGAGCGGGGGGAGGAGCAGAGGGAGAGGGACAAGCAAAGCAGACTCCATATTGAGTGTAGAGCCTGACTCTGGACTCGATCTTAACGATCCCGAGATCATGACTTGAGCTGAAATCAAGAGTCTGACATTCAACGAACTAAACCACCCAGGTGCCCCCATTTTCTTTTCTTCTCTCTTTTTTTTACTTTCAACCTACCTTACTTTTTTTTTTTTTTAAAGATTTTATTTATTTATTCGAGAGAGATAGAGACAGCCAGCGAGAGAGGGAACACAAGCAGGGGGAGTGGGAGAGGAAGAAGCAGGCTCATAGCAGAGGAGCCTGATGTGGGGCTCAATCCCATAACGCTGGGATCACGCCCTGAGCCGAAGGCAGACGCTTAACCGCTGTGCCACCCAGGCGCCCCTCAACCTACTTATTTTTGAAGTGGGTTTCTTATTGATAGCATATAGTTAGATCATGTTTTTTAATCCACTGCCAATTTGTCCTTTTAATTAGTGCATTTACCTCCTTTTTATGTCCCTTTACTTCCTCCATCTACAGTACAGTTGTCTTAAATATTTTACATACATTTAAAAACACATCAGATACTGTTATATTTGTTTCAACCATCAAACGTAATACAGAAAACTTGAGATGAAGGAAAGCATGTTGTATTTACCATATCTTTATCATGTTTTCTCTTTCTCATATTCTAAGGTTCTTGTTTTTTTCCTTTTTGTTTATTGAGCTTCTTTAGCTACTAATTTTGTTTAGATCTGCTATTGAAAATTTGAGTCTTTCTTCATGTGATAATGTATTCTATTTCCTTTTCCTTCCTGAAAGATTTTCACTCAGTATAGGATTCCAGGTTGACGGTTCTTTTCTTTCAGCACTTGAGAAAAGTGCCACTGCATTCTGATCTCATGGTTTCTGATGAGAAATCTGCTGCAATTTGAATTGCTTTTCTTCATGTAGGTAAGGTCTCTTTTCTCTCTTGCTGTGTTCAGGATTTGGGATGGAAGTGAGGAGGAGATAGTTGCTTTTCAGAAGTTTTTCTGTGATGTGTCTTGCTTGGTATATATCTCTTGCCAAATTTGGAAAGTTTTTAGGCACTATTTGAGTACTTTTTCAGCCCTCCCCTTTTTTGTTGACTTGCAATGACATTTTTTTTTTTAAAGATTTTATTTATTTATTTGACAGAGACAGCCAGCGAGAGAGGGAACACAGGCAGGGGAGTGGGAGAGGAAGAAGCAGGCTCCCAGCAGAAGAGCCCGACGTGGGGCTCGATCCCAGAACACCAGGATCACGCCCTGAGCCAAAGGCAGACGCTTAACGACTGCGCCACCCAGGCGCCCCTTCAATGACATATTTAGATCTTTGGTTATTATTCTTTAGATCCCTGAGCTCTGTTTAATTTTTCCAGAAAATTTCTTTCTTTTGTTCAGATTGGATGATTTCTGTTCAGTTTTCTCTTCTAGTTAATTTATTCCTTCCTTTTCCCCCTCTGTTCTGCTGTTAAGCTCATTTGTTAAGTTTTTTATTTTAGTTATTGGGTTTTTTAGCTCCAAAATTTCCATTTGGTTCTCTTTTATATCTTCTATTTCTTTGCTGAGATAATTTGTTTTCATTTGTTTCAGGCATGTTTGCAGCTGTTCATTGAAGCGTTTTTATAAGGGTGCTTTAAAGTCTTTGTCAGATATTCTAACCTCTCTCTCATCTTTTATTTATCATCTGTTGATTTTCTTTTTTCATTCAAGTTGAGATATTCCTGGTTTTGATATGAGAAGTTACTTTCGATTGAAGCCTGGATATTTGGCATTATGTTGTGAAACTGTGGATCTTATTAACCTGTTTTAGCTGACTTCCTCTGACTGTGCTGTAGCAGGGGAAGGGATGGGTCCATTTAAGTGCTGGCAGATGGGAACAGAAGTCTAGGTTGTTCCCCACTTGGCCTCTACAGACACCTGGGGGAGGAAGGGGCTCCTTGGTATTTCAGGCAGAGGTGGGACTTGTGTTGTCTCTCCTCCACCATAGGCCTGTGCCAGTACCACCCTAGCTTGAAGGGACAGGAATGTCTCATTACTGCTTTACACATGGCCTCCACTGATAACCAAGGCCTTGAGTGGTGGAATAGCCTTGTTACAGTGTTCAGGTCCTGATATTCCACTAGCCCTCCTTTGATACCACCCATGTGGGGGAGGAAGGGAAACATTTTTACTGCCGGGTGGGAGATGGAGTTTCTGTGTCTGCACATGATGTCTACTAACTCTCCCTACTTGTCTTCCTCTGATCCCACTTTATTGTGGGGGTTGTGGCTCATCTTTATAGCCTGGTGATGGTGGAAGTCTAGGTTTTTCACTCAGCCTTATAGCTGGCATTGGTAGTATTGTGAGGCCAGTTTCTTGTGTCATTTTTGGCAGATGGAGGGCACTTACTGTCTAAAAGTTTCCTGTCTTCCTAGGCTGCCCTTTTTCTAATGCTTTGACTAGAAAGAGCTGACTTTTGTTGGGACTTTTTTTCTGTGTCCTGTTGACCTTTCTGGGTTGCTGGATTCTTTAGTTTCAAGTCTAGGATATATGGGGCAAAAAGAAAATCCATGGAGTTCGCCACAGCATTGTTTCTTGGGTTGTAAGTACCTACCTACTTTGCCTTTTTTTCCATTTTTCAGAGTTTTATGATTGTTTTATATATAATGCCCTGTGTTTTCAGTTGTACTTAGTGAGAGCATTAGGGACAAGTATGTATGTACCATCTGGAAGTGGAATTCCTTCACCTGCTTTTCATTGTAGCAAAAATAATACTAAAAACACTCCATAGATGGTGTTATAGATGATGTTATGGAGCACACACCCTAGAATTTCAAGGAGAATTATTATGATTATGATTATGACTATTTTAAAAATATTTATTTATTTGACAGTGAAAGAGAGAGTACAAGCAGGGGGAGTGGTAGGCAGAGGGAGAGGGAGAAGCAGATTCCCCACTGAGCAGAGAGCCTGATGCAGGGCTCGATCCCAGGACCCTGAGATCATGACCTGAGCTGAAGGCAGACGCTTAATCGACTGAGCCACCCAGACACCCCTCAAGGAGAATTATTAACATTGGGTTGGGTCTTCCAAAGACAGAGCAATTCTTATCTCTGGTAATTTAGATATCGTTCAGCTTGAAGACCTGAGTTGTTGCCTGGTGACTGACAGTGACACAGTGTTCTTTGATTTTCTTTCCATGTGCTATTTTAGTCTTGGTTTTGTATATGCAGTAGAGCAGGAAGCATATTGGGTAGGATTACACCTTTGTAAGTCATTTTCAGTTCTGATGTGGTTTAGGTGATTCCACTCGCCTTTAGTGCAATGGGCCAAATGCCTTTTCAAATCAGTAAATTGATAAAACTTATCTCTTAAAAATGCTTTTAATCATAAATACTCCAGCAATTTCTTTTTCTCTCTTTTTTTTAAACTTCGGGTTTTAAATTTTTTTACTTTTTAGATTAACTGGCAGTACAATTGGCTTTTTGCACAGTCTCAGGAATTTAAACACATGAATAAATTTTGTATACAGTTAGTGTTAAAATTTAGAAAGCTTCATCACCTCAAAAACTTCCCTTATGCAACCCTAAACCCCAGCAACCACTATTCCTTTATTCGTTACTATAATTTTGTCATTGGGTGCGTTTAGTATGAGTGGAATCATATGGTGTGTAACGTTTTGAGACTGGCTTTTCTCTCTTCTTATAATTCCTGATATTCATACAAATCATAACAGTAGCCCATTCTTTTTCTGCTGAGTGTTGTCCCATTATACATATGTGTGTGTATTACAGTTTATTTGTTTGCCCATTGGGTTATTTCCAGTTCATAGCAGTTACAAATAAAGCCACTGTAAACATTAATATACAGACCTTTGTGTGAGTATAAGTTTTGATTGGAGTGGGACTGCATGGTTATATTATAAGTGTATGTTTATATAAGAAATGTCCAAACTGTTTTCCAGAGCAGTTGTACCATTTTATATCCCCCCTCCAAGTCCTGTCTTTACATCTTTTTCAAGAGTGTTTGCCTTTACTTGTTGGAGCATTTTTATAAAGCTGCTTTAAAAGTTTTGTCAGGTAGTTCTAGCATCTGCGTCATTTCAGAGTTGTCTGCTGTCTTTTTTATGCCAGTAGAGATTTTCCCTATTTTGTTATATGCTGACTAATTTTTGATTTTATGAACATTTGATTATTATGAACATTTTGATTATTATGAGACACTGGGTCCTTTAAAAATTCTACGGAAAACCTTGATATTTTGGTTTTAGTAGGCAATTGATTCAGTTAAGTTTGGGAGTAAAATTCCAGTTAGCCCTCTGTGAATAATGATTCCTATGTCAGTTCAGTTTTCAAAGACTTTTCAGTGTTCTTTGGATTTGTCCTACTTATTTGCCACCCAGTGGCTAATCTGGGAAATGAGCAGCGCTCTATCCAGTAGTTAGTTCAGTCCTAAATGTCCATGTATGCTGTAGGGTCAGATCCATGCATGTGTAGCTTGGGGGAGACGAAGAGTTCTTTTGAAGAACTCCTCTGTGCCATCTCCCACTTTTGTTTTGGTTCTCTGGTTGGGAAGCTGGGGCTTTCGTTACTGGGCTCTACTGTGCGATGACCATGATTGTGCCCATGTCTGGGGATAAGTGGTGGGAGGATAAAATGAGAACACAAGCAACAGGTCCCATTCTAGGGAACAGTGTTCCTTCAATCAGAAGTGAAGGTTTCCCTTGCTCAGAGCTTTTGCTCCTATGGACCTCTGTTTTTGCTGCCTCCCTGTTCGATCACAGAAATGCTTGGGGCCTAGCACATAAGAGAATGGAGAAAATGGTACTTTGTAATTTACTGTTTTTCCTCTCTTTCCCTCCTGCTTAAGTAGCTGCAACATGTATACATCCTGTCCAAGTTTATTAGCTACATTTAGTGAGACCAACACAGTGGAATATATTTACTCCGTCTGAACCAGACTGGAATCCATTGGGCTTGCATATCTATTGGGCTTGAAATAATTAATGGGAAGAGAAGAAGTAGATCTAGGTTTCGTGGAGTCTGAAGGTCATACAATTTGGAAGGCTTCTTTAAGGAAAGGAATACAAGTTATGAATACAAAATTAGGCACAGTGTTTTGGATGGGGCTGTGAAAGTGAAGGGGCCTAAAGTTTCAGCTTCATTGGCTTTAATAAAAACCTGACTATGAGGTTTTTTTAATTCATGTTTTCTCTTAATATTCCTAAAAATAAAAATACAACCTTTATTATCCCCATCTTACAGATATGAAAAACAAATTAAAAGGTTGAGTCATGCAGATACAAGGGGCTTTAGGACTCAGATATTCTAATTCCAGAGCATATGGTTTTTCTCCTGTCTGTAGAAGTTTCTGAAATAAAGAGAGATTAGGAGAGCCATATAGGCTCTCGGATAAAAGCATAAGCTCAGAAGCCAGACTGCTGGGGTTCAGTTTTGGCTCTGCCACTGATTATGTGTGACCTCAGCAAAGTTCCCTAACCTTTCCTTAACCTTCTATATCTCTATAAAATGGGGATAGTAGAACTTACTTCATAAGGTTGCTGTGAGTATTAAATGGTTAACGTAAAGCATTTAGAATAGCTTCTGGCATATAGTAACTGCTTTTTATCCACTGTGTACAACTGTGCATTCAGATAAATCAAATTGTATTTGCTATGTACTCAGCCTTCTTGAGCTACAAAGGCAGGTTACAAGCTAAGGGGATTTTTTCACTTATGTATAAGTCATATTAGATGTTTAGAACACAAGCTGAGAAATAGGTTACATATTATATAATTGATAATACTTTTACTTTCTGTCAAGAAGTAATAACTTTTTTAAGTGTGGGGATGTTAATCTATTTAGCAAGCAAAGCCAGAGGAAATGTTCTATGTGGGTGATTGGAAAATCTGGACAATTATAAGTTAACTATTTTGGAGAAATGGCCAAATAACGCAGAGAGGTAGAATAGTTCAACGACAAAAAAAAAAAAAAAAATACACTTTTTCCTTTTTCTGCACTCTCAGTCTCCTCCGTAAAATGGAGACAGTAGTATCAATCTGTATTAGTCTTCTTATTGAAGTGTTAACAAACGATCATGAAATTTAAAACAATAAACATTTATTATCTCACAGTGTCAATGGGTCAGGAATTTGGGAGTGGCTTTGCTGTGAGACTCTGGCTGCAGTCAAGATGTCAGCTTCCGCTGCATTCATGTGAAGCCTTGACGAGGGCTGGAGTATCACCCTAGGCTGGTTCTCTCACATGCCTGGCAACATTATGTTTCATGGGGTTCCTAGCCACGCAGACCTTTGCGAATCACTTGTTGAGGTCCTCATGATCTTGCAGCTGGCATCCCTTTAGAGCAAGCTATCGAAGAGAGATTAAGGCAGTATTCACAGCATCTTCTTTGACCTAGCCTCAGAATTCTTTCATCTTTGCAATATCCTAATGGTCACACGGGTCATTCAGTGTGGAAGGGGGCTACTAGGAGATGGCCATCGTGGAGACTGGCAACTGCCTTATCTTCTGAGATTACTTTAACATTTAGAGGGAAATTTTTGGAAGCATGCAGGCAATACCTATTTGATAACTGTGTTTTTCACTGTTGGTCGGTCAGTAGAAATCAGTTTCTAGTTGTTTCTCCAGTACAGCGGAAGGTGTCCGTGTCTTGGTGGGAGAGATGCACACTGATAAGGAAAGCCTTGGTGATTCTTGCATTTGTTCGCTTGTTTAGAAGCTATGTTGATTTTACTTAAGTATCAAGTGACAGTAGCAATTAGTGTGTGAGGCCAGAATATTGATAAATGCTATAAGCAACAGTTTTGATCCACAGTGAACTGACTTAACACCAAGCGTATGATCATTGAGGAAGAATATTGTATTTCAAGTCTGATAAATGCATTTTTTTTTGTGTGATTTTCATTTAACTTCTACTTTCTCCAAGTTTAACAGGTTCAAGATAGTCTTTCTTTTCTAAGTAGACCGTATCTGGCTGTTGATAATGATATAAGTGTGGCTTATTTTGAAGAGGACACTTATTAAATTATTTAGAAAATGACATGTAACAAAAATGTTGTGAAAAAGAAAACAGGAAGAGAACTCTAATGTTTTTAACTGGTAATGTATAAATATTTGGCCACTGGAGGGCTCCATATTTTAAAAGATTATATTGAAGATGTAGGTGCTCACTGTAATTATTTTAAACAGTACAGAAAGATATAAAGGGCTCCATATTTTTTAGCAAAGATTTTGAATGAAATAGTTGGGATTATGAATAATTGTGTGCATTTACAAATAAAGTGTTGGTGTTTGCTTCCTTCTTTTTCTTACATTGGAATGAAAACAAAATATATTACATACATTTCTTCATAAATAAAATATCTCACAACTCTGATGTCAAAATACAAAATTAGTCATTTGAAAGCCCCTCAGTAAACAAAGAGGTTGAGACAGATTAAATACTTCTTTTCTAATCTCTCTCCTACATGTACTATTTTAAATGAGGAAACTTCTTGTTTTAGGGTTCATTGAGGTTATTTCCATTTAGGTTAGCAAACCCTACAGTTCTCTGAGTGAACGCTATGGTGGAATTAATAAACTCACAGAACATTAGGAGGCATTTTGAAATTGAGCCAAAACCAAAAGTAGATGTAGCATAAAGTAGTTGTCAGTCACTTGATTTTTTTTGTACTTTAATTTAGCATTTCTTTGGTCCACATGTGTAGTTTGCATTGTTTTGCACTGAAATCTGAGCATCAGGGTTTTTCTTCCAGTATTAAAGTAAAATGGAAGCTAAAAAATTGTGAAATTAGAAACACTTATAGCAGGCATCAGTACCTGAGGAAAGTTATCTTTCTGTATTGAAAACTTCTAGGTAGGAAACCACTGTGTTCCTCAAACACAGCAATTTTACTTCCTTGATCTTTCCCACTTGAAAGAAGTGTTTTGATTTCTTTATAATTGTGAAGTGTTTACTTTTTAAATGTTTGATCTGAGCTCAGGGAAGCCTGCAATTTCTGGAATAGTTCAGCACTTTTTCGCCTGATAAGCTGTGGGTCTCTTTGTCCTGAGCCTGCGGAGCTGAGGCTGTGTGTTTTGGATGATCTAAGTAGTGAAATTCCCCAGTTAGTCAGTAGCCCTGTCCCTTAGTACCTCCGCTTCACGAAGGAAGCTGTATTACAAATTAACTGCTAATAAGGAGGAAACTAACCAAAACCAAAATGAAACAAAAACAATTTTTGTACCTGTTCATTTGCAAACTGTCCAGGATCTACGAATATATAAATCCCTACTGACTTCTACATCTAAGGACCAACCATTAATATAGGGACAAAGATACCAAATAATCATGAAGGGTCATACTTCCCAGATTAGTACTAATTATGCACATGACAATGAGCAGCATTATGGAATGATGTTTAAAAAAATAAAATTTATTAATTACCAACTGACAAATTGCCCAACTGTCAAATGAGGCAATTTCAAAGAGGGTAATACCTCTCTCCCACCACTTCCACGTGTCCTGCCCACCACCCATTCACACTGCTCATTAGAATGTTAAAGACAGTAACCAGCTAACTTTGGGGCGTGGAGTACATTTTTTTTTCTACAAACATACTGCTTAGTGTCTAATGTATTTTATCTATTTAAATGGTAATCAGAGCATATATCTGATTGTAGCCTACTGGGCATGTAGAGAAATTCTGCCCTTCTACTCTTTAGCCACAGAATGTATCCTTAATAATAGCTATGTTGCAAAATGTGTTTTTAAGCTGAAAGATATGGGAGAGGACATGGAATAGAGCATGATGGACACACACCACAGTATGCCCTTGTTGCTTCCTCGTGAGTTTGAAAACAGCTCTCATTGCTTGTGTTGAGAAACTTTCTTCCAATGCCTTTTTCACACAGATCCATTCATATATATGGAGTAAACAGGTAAGATGCCTGTTGGGGTAGAGGTGCAGTCTTGGTATAAAAGAGAATGAGTCTAACTGGTCTGATTCATTGTTACGTGTGACCGTTTTAGCCCAGTGCTTTAACCACTTGAGCTCACAGGTGTTCTCAGTCTTTAATGCTTAATTTATATCACTCAGTCATAAAAAAATTAAAACATTTAAAAATTTTTAAAAGAGGAGTGCCTGGCTGGCTCAGTCAGTAGAGCATGTGACTCTTGATCTCGGGGTTGTGAGTTTGACCCCCACGATGGGTGTAGAGATTACTTAAAAAATTAAAATATTTTAAAAAATGTGTGTGTATGTGTATATATATGTATATATATGTGTATATATGTATATATGTGTATATATATGTATTGTATATATATGTATATATATGTATATATGTGTATATATATGTATATACAATACATATATATACATATCGGTCATTCGGTCCATATCTCCATAGTTGTTCTCATACCTGGCTGCACCTTGGAATCACCTGGGAAGCAGTTAGTATTATGGATCCTTGACATCAGCACTACAGAGTATTCTCATTTAAGTGGTTTAGGGTAGGAAGTGGCTGTGCATCTACATTTTTAAAAGTTACGTTATTTGTGTTTTGTTGTCTGGTTTGAAAGTGGTTGATTTGAAAGGAAGCTGCATTGTGAAAACTTTCTGAGGCCCTACAAGTTCTGATTAAACAAATGTCTTGGAGTAAATACAGCTACACTTTGTATGTGAATGTACTCTTTCCCCATGACCCCAACCCTGATGGAAAAAAGCAAACCTGTTATTATTTTGGTTGCTGACATTGCCTAAATTATTTTGAACTGAACTGCTTACATTTCTGGGATAAGGAGCCAGGAAAGCGATGTTGGATTTTCAGATAGGGTTGGGCCCGTCCTGATGAGTTTGTCATTTCTGTCACCTACCAAAGCAGTCAGCGTATCTTTCACTTTTCAGCCAGTTGTAATAGAAAATAGGAGAGGGATGTCTGGCTTGGTCCAGTCCATAGAGCATGCAACTCTTGATCTCTGGGTTGTGAGTTAGAGCCCCATGCTGTGGGTAGAGATTATTAAAAAAAAAAAAAATCTGGCCAAGGGAACATAATTCAGTGAGTGAAATGTGCTTCGGTGTGTAGAAATCTTTTGAAATAATGGGGGATTGTAAATGTAAGGAAAAGTCGTGGAAGAACAGAATATACTACAGGCAGGCTGTAGCCTGCTGCATAGGGAGTGGGAAACTTCAGGATTAGCAGGTCCTGACAGCCAGTCACACCAACTCCTGAAAATACTACACAGGGACAATCATGGGTCAGGTAATAATCTCGCAGCCTTCTTTCCTTATTCTTCTTCTCATAGTGCTGAGCTGAAGGAACTGTTGAGAGATCAGGCTGTGAGGGTGCCCTGATTTTTCAGTCCTGGAGCTCCTGTTCTCCTTGTTCTCAGATGACCTCTCTCATCTAGACCATAGGTTTAACCTGTGACTATTTGGATGATTCACAAATCCTGCTGTCTGCTCAACTGTTTCCTGGTTTATTCCATGCAACATTCATGTAAAAGAAAAGAGCACAAACTGGATCTCTGCCAACTAGAACAAAGTGTTTAGCTACCTTCTCACTCATAACCACCTGGACACTCAGCTTTCCATGGTAGTCGGGTATTACCACCTTGTCATTGCTCAGGCCTCTAAGCCCTTGGGCTCAGTTTTGGGCTCATCCCCATTTCACTCAGCACATCTGACTGTTGCCTAATCCACATATACCTCACATTGCCCCAGGTAGGCAGTGCTGATAGTTAAACCACTTGGATGAAAATAGTGAAGATATTTAGATGAAAAGAAAGAATGAGATAGTCACCATAGAATTTCTGTGCAGTGGGAAAAAGTTAAGTGTTAGGGGGAAAAAAACTAGTTTCAAATAAGTCTCCTGGCTTAGGGTATCTAGATTTTTTTTTTCTTTTTTTAAAGATTTTATTCATTTATGTGACAGAGAGACAGCCAGCGAGAGAGGGAACACAGCAGGGGAGAGGGAGAGGAAGAAGCAGGCTCCCAGCCGAGGAGCCCGATGTGGGACTCGATCCCGGAACCCCGGGATCACGCCCTGAGCCGAAGGCAGTCACTTTAACGACTGCGCTACCCAGGCGCCCCAGGGTATCTAGATTTTAAGCAAGCATTGTGTTTGATACATAGTATAAATTTTATTCTCCCATGTTTGGGCTAAAACCATTCTCCTGGCTTAGAATTAGCTTTAAAAAAAAGAAAAAAGAAAAAACTAGAAAGGAAAAGCTATAAAATAACTTTATTTATTAGAGAGAGAGAGAGAGCGAGCGAGAGAGGGAACACAAGCAAGGGGAGTGTGAGAGGGAGAAGCAGACTTCCCTCTGAGCAGGGAGCCCTGATGTGGGGCTCGATCCCAGGACCCTGGGATCGTTACCTGAGCTGAATGAAGGCAGACGCTTAACCCAGGTGCCCTGAAAATGGTTTTCAGATTCCTTAGTCTAGTTGCCTTCCATTAGCGCTGGCAGTGAAGAGCTGGCTAATGTGTCCCTATTACCCTAGCTGGAACCATTCATGGAATCTTAGAAATGCTTGTTTTTACTTGTTGATTAGTCCTTTTCACTTTTTGGTAGTGCCTAGGTATATCTGCCTCTACTTTATTTAAAGTTTGTTTTTACTGAGGAAATAAAATTTGAAAAGTTAGGGTTGTAGGAGTTTGTGTTTTGCTCTTATGTTAGATGTTTGGGATAACCTTCAGAGAAGGGTTCACACAATAAAAATGTTGGGTTACAAAAGGAGCTCATTGGGCAGGTACCAGGGTAGTTATATGTACAGTGGAATTTTAACTGAAAGGGAATGTCCTCTGGCAGGGAACAATGGCAAACTCCCTCAGGAAGTCAATTATAAGGTTTGTTAATCCTACCAAAATATTAACCTCATGATCTTCAGTCCCAGAGTGCCTTCTCCACCCTGCAAGTTCAGCTAAAAATACGCTGAAAAGCAAATTTCCTAAGGTAATGAAATAAAAATGTGGACCTAAATCTGTAAGATACAAATTAGAAAATAAGATCCCTAGTCAAACATGAATATCTGACAAATTCTTAGCTCTCTTAAATTAGTAGCCTGGTCTTTTGGGATGTTAATAAAATAATGATTAAAAAACTGCACATAGAGAAGCCGTGTTCCTTATTTGTGAAGTTGATGAGTATAACTCTAGCTATTGGTGGCTCTGTCTTCTTAATATATAAAAATGGGGAAAAAAACTTATTACCAGTTAATATAATAATTTTTTAAAGATTTGAATGTCCATGAAGTGTTTTGGGTTCCAAAGAACAGTTCTATAAATAGATATAATAATTCCATTTACTTTGAATTTCTTATAGTAATCAGTTTTAATTCATTGTAACAATATGAACATATAACTTAACAGGTTATAATTATATTGCATTAAAATTAAATCTTTGATTATATGAAAAGTGTTTTAATTAGAAACTAGCATATGATCTATTTTTAGTTGTTTAAACAGTTTGGCTACTACTGGCATTCATTGTGATTTACGGTGCAAATAACTAAACTTTCCTTTGTTATATTATTGCTCTAGCACATTCGGCAGTTGGAACTAGGGGATAGAGCTCTGGTTGCTGGGCACCATGACTGCTGGACATAATGGATTTCAAGCCTCATGGCTTCCAGCTCTCATTTGCTTTGATTTTAGAAACCTAGAGAAGCTTGGAATGCTTGGATCTTAGGCTAAGGCGTAGAGATCAGCCCTCAGTGCCCTGTGTGAATCCCCATGCAATAACTGCTACTAAAGTTTCTGCTTGAACATCTCCATTGATGGGAAAATATCCAAGAGGAACTCACTTCATTTTTGGACAGATCTGACAGAAAGTGTTTTCTCATATTGAATACCCCAAACTGCCTCCTAGAAACATCTGTTAATTGATTACAGTTTTAAACTCTGAAACTACCCTATAAAATTATATCTGATGCCTTTCCTTATGAGACCCCAAAAGGATATGAAGACAGCACTTCTTCTTTTCCAGAGTAACATTTTCATTTCCTTCAGCCATTCTGCCCCCAACAGGGTGCTCAGCCCCTGTCCATAACCTGGCAGTGATCTGGTCCAAAGGCACTTCAAGGTCTTTCTGTCCTCACCTGATACAGATGACACTGGGCAGAGTGGACTCTTGTCCTTTCTTACTGAACGGTGTAGTTCTTCTAAGTCCAATTTCTTTTTGAGAACTTCACACTGCTGACTTATATTGCAATATGTCATTTTACATGCTTTCCAGTTAAGGTAAGCATCCCCTATTCTCCACTTTCAGACTTTTATTTGTTACAATCAATGCTACTAAGTTTAGACCACAGGTGTTATTTTTCAGTGATACAAACAAAGATGGTAGTGCTTACTTATAAATCTGTGGACGTGCTTTCATGTTACCTACCTACTTTTATTACTCCGCATTTAGAGAAATTTTTACTTAAACTTAACAATGCCTGTTAGCATGCAAATTTCACTCCTCAGTTAATATTGTCAATACTCTGTCATTCATGTAAGAGTAGGTTTTGAGGTGGAGGATGGTAGAGTGAAACTCGCTGATCCCTGTGGTAAGGTGAAGATTCTTTGGGGGGGAGGAGATTGTGAAGAAAGTTGGAAGACACCAGACTTCAGCTTTAATTTTGCTTAGGATCAATTCTATAGTTCTTTCCTTTTTCTAATTTTAAACATTCGTGTCGCACATAAGCAAACAGTTCTTGGTGTTTGTTGAGACTCTTTGACGGGTAGTTGAACGTTCATGGGACAGAAGCTGGTGTTTGTTGAAACTTACAATGAATTAGACGGTTACAGCTGCCTTGTAGTCTTCCTGAAACATGTATTATATGGTATGTTGGTATTACCAAGTTTACCCATCTCTCTTCCTTTCCTAATTCCCACCATCCTCTTTACCAAGACTTAAGTGACCCCCAGTTCAAGGTGGTGGTGAAGGTGGGATGGGCAAAGAGTTGAATCTTCAACCCTTGTTTTGCTCTGAGAAAGAAATATAGCTCAGAAAATAAGTAGAAGTGTTATTTGAGTTCTCATATCGGACATATTGGAGCTTCAAAAGAGAGTTCCCTTTTAATAGTGTCTGTCCTCTCCTTTGCCTCTGTTTATCTGATGTTCCCTTCTAGTTCTGTGTAAAAATAGCACACATTCAAAATAACTCCATAAGCACATTAAAATGGTTGCTTTAGGGAGGAAGGGGAATGGGAGTGGAATATGGGTTAAAAGGAAACTAGTTAATTAAAATTACCTTGTTAGCAGCAATGTTGAACTTTGTTGCAGGTTTTACTATAAATTATAAAATTTCAAATCTATTCAGGTCTGTATTTTAGGCTATATCTTGAAGTTTTCCAAAACTTCATTATACAAAAATCTTGAAGCCGACTAGATTCATTGAAGACTATGACTATGTGCCAGATCAGAATCCACAATGTATTGCTATTCTTCCTGTTACTGTTCACCTGCAAAGTAGACTTGAGTTTTTCAATTCAAATTGAAGTTGAGTTTTAACTATGTTGTTGAATCAGGTTTTTGACCTTTCTGAAAAATATAAAGCATTCTTGATATAGCTAATGTCTAGAAATTTACATTTAAATGATTTTGCTTTCCTTGTATCTATCTCACCTCGGAAGTACCTGTGTTGTTGCTTTTTAAGTTGTAGCAAACTCTCTGGAATCTGAGTATCCATACAGCTCACTCAGTACTTTGAGTTGAGGTCTTTGGTTGTGTGTTTATGTTCATAGATGAACACATCACATGTTTATGTTCAACTTTTATGAAGGAGGCCTGGGTCAAATAAGCTGATATGAGAGATTTTGTGATGGAAATAATTTCCAGTATATTGTATGATACCCAACTCTTTGGTTCGTTATTGACTATGACGATCTATAAAAGTAGTAAGTCAAGTTATAAAGAAGATTCTCTTTAAAGAGTTGTATTCAGAATAGTTTTGGTGTCATATTTTAATTCTTCAAAAATCGGTTATTTTTTTTCTCAGAACTAGCCATGGTAACTATCACAAAGCAAAACACTGTATTCCCAACTATTCCATGTTATGTTTTCCCCCTCCTCCTAAATCTAAAAAAATATATAACTTCAGGCATGGGAAATGAATTGTGTGCCACTGTGTACTTAAGTATAAAGCACACTTAACAAATTTCAAGACATTGGAAATGCCATTAGAATTGGTTTTGGATGTCAGATTAACATTAGCCAGTTTTCCAGTGTTTTTGTTAAAACCTGAATCTTTATAGGAAATCTAAATTGAAAGAGAAATTGGTGTTGCAGGAGTACAGACTGAAAATTTAAACATCTCTATTTATTGAATATCATAATGTGCCAAAAAATTGGAATTAATTTGTTGAAATTAGGATTTGAAATAAAGTAGAATAAATCAGTGCTCCCTTTCATTTCTTTTCAGGAGACAAGTATGTAGTCCCCTACTTTAATGTTCTTTTACTCTTATTTCAACAAAAATGCAAACCATTCTGCTTTCTTTTCTCCTTTCACTTCCCTTGCTAGTAGGAGTGTATGTAACACATCTGTTATTTTGTGTTCTGTGCCCCTGTTCAGGTTTCGTACCCATTTTCTCACCCAATCACAGTGTCCGGGTAGGTGGGATAAACTGAGATTCATGGGCCTGGGTGATGTAGATCAGTCCCACACAAGGTACCCCGTCCGTGAGCAAAGAGGACTATTTTCCCAAAAATCAGAGTGCTTTTACCAGAAAATGGGAGATACGTGTATACTGGGTGGGCAAATACATTGAAGTCTATTGTAATCTACTTAAGAAAAGACAATATAGAAAAATGCACTTTTGTGGCTGATTATTTTCTCATTTAAAAAATGCTTCATCACTGAGTTTCCTTTTTAGCTTGAAAAGTTACAAAATCTGATTTTGTTAATTATAAAAAAGTTAAAATTTCAAAATACTTACTAGCAGTTTTGTGAACCATGGCTACTACCGATGTGTCTAGGGATGCTTCAGGATAACGCACACTATTCACCTTGTATTGCATGTAATTGGTTGGCCCCTGGGGTTGTAGAATGCTCAGCTGTGAAGGGTTGCTATACTAGAGTTCATGACAAAGGATGCCTACCAATGGGAATACTTGGAGAATATTTTCTTTGATTTTTTTTTGAATTGGTATAATTTGAACCAAATATTTTATATTACTTTAAATATTGACTGCCATAGGAGCAGTAGCAGCTAATGCAGAGGCATTTATTGGGGCTTAGTGACCCGTGGAACATTTGTACTGGACAGAGGTCGTTGTAGGGTATGTGCTTAGTTTTAACAGAAAGCATAATTTTAATTGGTACTAGGTGTTTCTGGTGGGAATGAGCATATTTAAAGGAGAATTACTGTTTATATATTTTTAACTGTCATTGCCTTGTCATTTTTAGTCAATGTTTATTTTTTTTTTTAAGATTGTATTTATTTATTTGAGAGAGAGAAAAAGAGGGAGCCAGAGGAGAAGGGCAGAGGGAGAAGGAGAGAAGCAGACTCCCCGCTGAGCAAGGAGCCCGAGGCGGAGCTTGATCTCAGCCCCCTGAGATCATGACCTGAGCCAAAATCAAGAGTTGGACGCTTAACTGACTGAGCCATCCTTGCGCCCTATAGTCAGTATTTAATTTTAATATTGTTAAAATGAAGTACACTGACATTCGCATTTTTGAAAGTTTAACGAACTCTATTTTTTTTAGGGCAGTTTTAGGTTCACCACAAAACTGAGTGGGAAGTACAGAGTTCCCGTAGACGGCCTTCCTCCACACATGTAAACCAACTTTAACATTTTTACTCCAGGGTATTAATAAGAATATTTAGAAACACACAGAAATATTTTGCATGCTCATTTCTACAACTAAAAAATGTCATTCACTGCCTTCAGACTAGGAAGGGGAAAGTGTTCTAGAGCCAAGAAGCATTCTCTGATCCTCTAACCTTGAGAGTGGAAAATTAGGCCCTATTTTATGATCCTTTTCCAGGTAAACATTGCTGCTCTGAGGACCACAGGGAGAATAAGGATCTAACATAACCTGGTCCGGAGCATCCTGCTGTTCTTTTGATGGCGAAAAGGAGCCCTGAGTTCTGGCTTTGCTCTGTCTCTAGCTTGCTGTGGTCCAGAGGGTTGCATGTGGTGGACTCCAGCTCTCATATGCCTCCAGCATTCTGTGATTCCATGACTTATTGGAATCTCTGCTGGGGAATAACATCACATCCTGCAGGGTTAGCAGAGTGGAGGAATGGGAAAAGCACTGTGGAGACCTGGGGTACTTATTGGTCACAAACCAGCTGAATGCCTTTTATCCAGTCATTTAACCTTTTTGGGTTTGTCTTGGTTTCAGCTATGGAAATGTTGTGATTTGACTTCACTGTTTCCCTCTAAGGAAAGTTTCTTAGATCTTTCTGATTTAAAGTAATGACTGTACAGTATTATTTGTCCCAGGAACAACTGCTTTGTGGATAAATAACTTCAAATAAAGTGTATTCACACTTACTGTGGATCACTTTGGAGCAGTTTCTTTGTGTCTTCATATCAGGAATATTCTTGCAATTAACATATCTGGACCCGAGTCTTTCTGTACCTAAGCTATTTGCTAGATACACATTAAGGCACTTGAAAGGGACAGGGACTCTTTCTTGAATAGTACAGTTTTGTTTTTTTTTTTAAAGTAACACAGGGGCGCCTGGGTGGCACAGCGGTTAAGCGTCTGCCTTCGGCTCAGGGCGTGATCCNCTTGAAAGGGACAGGGACTCTTTCTTGAATAGTACAGTTTTTTGTTTTTTTTTTTAAAGTAACACAGGGGCGCCTGGGTGGCACAGCGGTTAAGCGTCTGCCTTCGGCTCAGGGCGTGATCCCGGCGTTATGCGATCAAGCCCCACATCAGGCTCTTCCACTATGAGCCTGCTTCTTCCTCTTCCACTCCCCCTGCTTGTGTTCCCTCTCTCGCTGGCTGTCTCTATGTCTGTCAAAAAAGTAAATAAAATCTTTAAAAAAAAATAAATTAAAAAAAGTAACACAATGTAAATTTCAACAGAAATGTGCGTTTNAAAATAAATAAAATCTTTAAAAAAAAATAAATTAAAAAAAGTAACACAATGTAAATTTCAACAGAAATGTGCGTTTTATTTATTTTTTATTTTTTAAATTTTTAAAGGTTTCATTTATTTATTTGTCAGGGAGAGTGAGAGAGAAGAGAGCGCACACAAGCAGGGGGATTGTCAGGCAGAGGGAGAAGCAGGCTCCCCTCTGGGCAAGGAGCCTGACGTGGGACTCGATTCCAGGACCCTGGGATCATGACCTGAGCTGAAGACAGATGCTTAACTGACTGAGCCACCCAGGCGTCCTAGAAATGTGTATTTTATTTTATTTTATTATTTTTTTATTTTTATTTTTTTTTAAAGATTTTATTTATTTATTTGACAGAGAGAGACAGCCAGCAAGAGAGGGAACA
>NC_048218.1:51626564-51721355 GCF_002007445.2 Ailuropoda melanoleuca
GATCCCAGAACGCCGGGATCACGCCCTGAACCAAAGGCAGACGCTTAACGACTACGCCACCCAGGTGCCCCCAGAAATGTGCATTTTAATAACATCCACACAATTTTGTTATAGTCTTATTATTTCTTTAAATTGTGCAATTTAATTAATTAATTCAGGGAAAAAAAGGGAAAGACCAGTGACCTTTACCTCTCAAAACAGGATATTTTCCACTTAAAATTAATGTAAATTGCAGATGACTGACTTCCTTTTTTTAATTGAATGACTTTGGACTAAATTGTTTAAGTAAATGTGATTTTCTATATATTGTGAATTATTGCTGAAGTGAAAGCAGGTTAAAGGAACCCTTTCTTAACTCAAAGGACAAGGTGGTCCTGAGGTTTGTCCAATGGGTTTTATTCATAGAACACCTCCCTGAAGGTTCAGGCTAATTCCTAAAGTGTGTAAGCCAGGCTTTTTTGGTCTAACCCATGTAAAGCATAGGCACGTTATCCCACATGGCCGGGATTATCCTAACCTTATATTTTTCAGCTCTGTGCTCAGTGGCTTGATAGAGCTAATGAATCTTCTCAACGTACCTGGGGGTTCCCTATTGGTATTTCTGATGTGGCTGCTGGCAAGCGTGTTTTTATACTCTTCCTGGAAGTGAAACTCCTTCTGCCTTAAATGTGCAATTTCCCCTGCCTGAGAAGGTCAAAGGCACATTTATGTAGTTCGCAAGAGTATAAAAGAGGCATTCAGTGCTTCCCTGCCAAGCCAGCTGACGGGACTAATGCCTACTCATTTTCCACCTCTACTTATGGAAACTGCAGAAATTCATGGTTCCTCCATGGTCCCTGAAACAACAGTCTTATGGCAAATGAGCATTATAATAAAATATCCATATTATCAAATCAGCTAATGTACTTCGAAATTGGTAGGAGTAAAAAGTGGCTGCTCAGACAGTCAGTGTTAAACATATGTTAAAACCACCTAAATTAAAACAAAATCTACAGTGAAACCGCACTGGAAAAACTGGCAATTCACTTAGCATCCAAATGCTGAGAATATTCAAGGCAAATTTCAGTGCTTTCACAGTGTAACTCTATTAAATGCCTTTCTATCATTTAGTTTTAACTCTAGTGAGATTACTCATATTTATTGAGCATGTACTATATGTCAAGCCCTTAGTATTTATATCTTAAAATAATTGAAGGCAACCTAAATTTAGAGGTGGGGGGATTATTATCTCCATTTTGCAGGTGAGGAATGGAGACTCGGAGAGAGTCCCAGGGATTGACCCACAATTGCAGGGGAGTAAATGGTGGATGCAGGGATTGGCCCTGAGGTCAGTGTACTTTGCAGAAAGTACTCTGAGACGATGGAGAGAAAAAAATGAGCAAATTGTGGTACTTTCTCATCTGCCCACATTTCATGCTCCACTTTCTGATGTGCACCCAGCACTTCAGGAGGCTCTGCTTCCCGTGTGCCTGTAACACTCCTCTCCATCTCCTCTCTCCACGGGTCTTCAGGTTCCAGCTTTATTCATCTTCTGCAGAAAGATTCCCTTCTGCATCCTAACTTTTTTGAATTCTTGACTTACCATTTCAACATACGTTTCCATTATTATTTAATGTGTGTGTATGCATGTGTGTGTAAGACACAGGGGTGAGTGTGATCTCCCAGCTAGATCATCAGCTTCTAAAAAACAGCAACTCTTATACCACGTTTTGCAGTGTTAGTACAGGGTGGTCAGTAATAACTTCTCAAGCTGTAAAAGGTTCTGTCATTTGCATCTCTGTGCTGTTGGCGTATAGATAGGTGGTAAATAGTTTTTAAAGCATCATTTTGTAATTGATCAGTATTGAGTGCTAAAAGGGAGAGGATTTCCAAGTCTTTCATGTTGCTATCGTAAGAGGCCCATGTTTAACAATGATTGCTAGAATTTTTGCTTTCTGCCTGCCAGTGTTTTCTAACAGCTTACTGGGAAGACCAAACAGATGGACAAATCTGTAATGACTTAGTAGTTACTTTGGTTTACTGTTAGATATCTAGAGAACTCTTATTTTGTCTTTATTACTGTGTTTAAGATGTCTTAACCGAAAGGCTCTGGGTCCTGAGGAAATGGAAGGGCCGGGGTGGGAAGGTGAGGTACTTTGGATTTGCATTTTCTTTTAAGAGATTTCCGTTTTCAGTGTAGCTGACACTTGTAATATCTGTTAAAGATTGGTGCCTGGCCAGAATGCCTGTGAAATAGCTGTGGTTGAAGCTTCAAGTATAAAGATTTTAACAAAAGTGTTGGCAAAATAATGTATGAATAAAGACAGCGCTTGTTGAAAAGTATATGTGTGTGTGTGTGTGTGTATACGTGTATGTGTATGCATGTGTCCGTATAAGTATATATCTCTTGCAGTTATCTTTGTTCATTTGAAGAAATTTTATTTCAGGAAGTAATTTAACTCGAAGCCAGACTATCAGCTTACTATTTTTTCTAGGAAAAACATCCTTTGGCCTGTGGTGTGGACCACAGTGAACTGAGGTGTGGAATTCATTGGCCAAAATTGCAAAACAGCTGGTTTGCCTTTTCATGACTGTATTATTGAATAATGTGCCTGCTGCCACTATTGAGGAGATTAAAGGGATATACAGTATAGTGAGGTGGGTGGGAGACCTTAGGCACACACAGGACAGGGAAGGCTTTCGTTACATCAATGAGAATTTTTTAGATTACACACACGCTATATCCCATAGAAGTAAGAGCTTAGAGTTTGTATTTAAGTTTTATTTGTAAGCATGTAATATATAATAAAGAGTGAGTTGAGGAAAATATAAAAATTGTACTCATGTAAAAAAGTAGTTTTAAGACAGGAAAAATCTTTTAAGAAAATTTGCATTGTAAAGTATGGGGATTGGACTACATGTTGCTGGGAAAATGGAGGAAGCCAGTGAAGATTTAGCACAAGAGTGGGTATTAAGACTGTTATTTGTGACCTGGACTTGTTTTGGCTTTCAGAGGTCATGCTGATTCTCAGCTTAGAAGTACAGTCTCTTTCAAAGCGCAAACATTGAAAATAATAACTTTCAAATGTGCTTTCTTGGGTTCTCCATTTTATTTTCTTCAGGTATAAAACCATGAGTATTCTATTTTCAGGAGGATGAGGAAAAATGTATTTCCTTTTCTAGCTGTTTGGCTATTTTTGTTGTTGTTTCTGGTGCCATAAATGGAGAGGCATCTGTACCCCGCATTGTATCATGCCTCACAAATTTTTTTTTTCATTTGAATGTAATTGTTCCTTAGCAAATAATTGCAGTCCAGAATGACTTTTATTGAGCTTGATTGAATTAAGGTTCTGTATGAAAATGAGTTAGTTAAAGCTTAATCTATTACCCAGAGAATTGATGAAAACATCAGAAAAGCAGTCATTCATGGGGATTAAATATTCTTCCATATAAGTGGGCAACATGGTTGCCTTGGAGTCCCTTCTGCACTGACTGGGTAGTAATGACATCAGGGTGCAAAACGCACAGTGTTGACCTAGAAGGGGATTTTACCATGATGTGCCTTTGAATGTTATACTGTACATTAACACTAATTGGGAGTCTGTCTCATTGTAAGAAGTGGCACCTCACCTTTTTTTAGTATAATAGGCTTTTCAAAACATAGCACCCCAAGGGGCAGTGTGTAAGCTGTGCCAGAGAGCCAGTTGCTTTGGGATCTTTCTGTGGTTGCTTAGGCCCCGTCTTTAAGATAGGTTTTTCACATGCCAAGTCAGATGCCCAATTTGTGGTAAGAAGTAAATTATAGGTATTAATAAATAGTTCTCCCACCTACCATGAAGTTTCTCAGAGGGAATCCTGAGCTGTGCCTGATTGGTCCTGCTAGGTATGCGTCCTCTGGGGGAGGCAGTGTCACAGGTGGGAAACAGGCCTTGGAAAGGGGAAGGGAACAGATTCTTAACGAGGCAGTGAGAGCTAAGGACGAGAATGAGGGTTGAGAGGAAGCCAAAGTGGGACTCTGAGAACACAGGCGTTCGGTGGGCTGAGGCGAAAATCCGGCCTGGTGCTGTTGGGCGTGCACACTGCAGTCACCATGCTGCAGGGTTGTGTTCACACCTGAGGCGTTTCCCTCTGCTCACCTTACCCCTGTGACGCCCGTCCTTCTGACACAGCACACAGACACCCATTTCCAGCAAATCGCAGCACTTTGTGAAGTATTTGTAACTGAAATGCGGAGCAGCTTATGCTGAAACTGTTCTGAAGCTACTCGTGTGGGCATTCGTAAGAGCCAGATAAAATCTGGAGTGTCTAAGGTTGGCTCTCAGAGAACTCAAAGGGAGTCTGTCTCAGGCAGCATCTTCAGCCTTGAAATTGACTCTGGCTTCTCTCTCCTAGTCAGTTAATCCAACAAGATTTCTTTGTTACCCTGAGTTTTAAAACCCCTCTTGGCCACCGCGTACACAGCATAGTCAGCCTCCTTCCTCTCCCTCCTGACTTATCCAGAGATAACTGTATCGCAGTTGATACAGTACTGAATTGTAATCAAAATAAGGTATAGTTATGGTCCATTTTTGGATAGATAGATTATATAATATACTGACATATATATGATGTACTGATTATAGAAATGAACTAATCGACAAGGGTACCCGAAGATTGGTGAAAATTTATTTTTGAGCTCCTAAAAGAAGTTCTCTATATAGGATATATTAGCATGCTTTATTTCTAGGATAGCATGTGCTCACTTCTTAAACTAAAAAGTAAATGAATCTTTAAGCCAGAAAATGAATTAAATCCACACTGTCAGTTAATAATGGACCTTCCTTTCCCATTTTGGCACTATAAATTATTTTTTTTCCACTTATACAAATTTGTTTACCTGACAATTTTTTATAGTTATTCATGATTTTTACTCGTTTATTTTACAGTGTTTCTTTCTTTTGTTTCTTTTTTTCTTAAACTGTTTATTTTAATTGTTCTTTTCTATACGGCTTTTATGGATTTATATGAAGAAAATTATGTGATTAAGTATATGAGATAATGTATTTTTTAAAACAGTATTTTTAATAATGTTAGTTGCCTATCTTATGATAATATGGAATTGTATGCTTCCTTCGTTAAAAACACAGTCATTTAATTTGAGAGTATTCATAGGTGTCCTTTGTAGTTTGCGTCAAAGATCTGGGTTTATCTTTTCATCCATGCTCTTGTTTAAGAAAATATAGATGAATGAGTAGTATCTTGTATGAAGCCACATTAGACCATTTAATATTTTATTCGTTTTTGGCTATTGTTTTCTTCAGTAGCACTGGGTGACATTTGAATCGTGTAAGTCTAGACAGGATTACTCAGATGAATCATTACACATTTTTGATATTTAATATAAGTTCTTCCATATCGTAGTGGCTGATGAGAGAAAAAATTTCAGTTATGCCATAAGAAGATGAGTAGTATATGGAGGCTGTAAGTAAGTGATAGCCGGTTTCTAGAGTGTGTTATAGCCTGCTAATTGTAAAGAAATACCACAGTCTGCAGTGGGGTAGGAAATTGTTTCTCTAGGTTGAGTGTGAATTTAGTATACTACCATTGAAGCATCCTAGAAACTAAACAATTGTATTTCACATAGAAACTGAAATAACTTAATTCTTAAAAGTGATGCAATTTAAGTGTATGTCTATATTTGCAGTATTATTAATGTAAAATGTTCCATTTAATTTTTGTGGACAACCTTTTGCTGATTTTGATCCTCTTAACTGTATTTACTTCATCGCTTTCAGCTAGAAAGTAATTTTTTTGGTAACATTTTGTCTCTGTGGATGTCTCCCCCTACTCCTCACCTTTTTAAAAAAACTGTATTGCTTCACTCATTATCTTTAAAACATTTAAAAAATAAATGAGAAGATATTAATATCCTGACCACAGTTTATCTGGTTGTATTGGGCCAGTCATTTAAAATAACCTGAAACTAGTTAGGATGTCAGTTTAACATCCTGTTTTTCCAGTGTTAGCATAGGGATTTTTAACAATTTGCCCGATTTTGATTGTTCGGCTATTATTTATTTTGGGGGGGTATAATTTTGCGAAGGGACAAAAGTGTCAGCTTTGTTTGAAAGTCCTTCATGGCGCACCGTTTAACCACTTTGTTCTGGGTCTTTCACAGAATCCTGCTGCATCACAGAAGCTGGAAATTCTGATGTTCCATTAAAATCACAATGGAAAGTCTTGACTTGACGGGTAAGAGTGGCACTGTGGGTGCATCCTTCTTAGAAGCAGTTGGAGCGTCCAGAACAGTGTGCTGTCAGAGCTGGTCTCAGCTTTTTCCCATCCGATGCATTCACCTTCCGTATTGATCAGGGAAGTGTGATAATTTTGTGTGGTTGTTTTTGTTTTGTTTGTGAATTATTACTTTTTTTAAAGTGTCATTTTAATCTCCATCATCAAGTAAGTTAAATTTTGCTTTAAAATAATGAATTTTTTAAAAATGAACTACTTCAAAATCTGATTTGCTTCTCCACAGTAATGTGCTGTTGGTGAAAAGTCAATTTATTCAAGTCTTGAATACGTAGAGATTACATACCTAAATAAATATTAAATCGATCTATTCCCCTTAAGCTATTTTTGTTTGTCCTTCCTTTGGCTTTGATTGAAAAATGAACCAGTATCAAAGCATTATGGGGTGTTTGTTTTAATCTATTAAAAATAATAGAGGCAGGTATAGAGTGTTATGAAACTGTTTTGAATTTGAAAACCACACAGTGAAGAAAAAGTTGAGGTTATCAGACTCCGAAACTCTGTTCTCTTGTACATAAGTTATTTTCAAAGCTGTTTCTTTAGGAGAAAAGTTTTTAATGATTTTAAGATATGGCAATAGTATTTTCAGATTAATTTTAATAATGGTTACTTAAATGCAGAGTTGTCTCCATCTGGGAATAAAATGTGTGATTGCTTTACTGATGCCTGAACACTTGATGGTAAACTGATGATTTAAAGACAGGAATTTGATGTAAGTTAAAATGAACAAATAAAGTAAATATTGTTTAGTTGCAGTTTTCAGGACATGAACTTATTAATTTTTTGAGTAATTGAAAGTTAATCTTAAATCTTTCCTGTTTTTAAGTATTTTGATTTGTTAGCTTTTCAAATCTGTCTAGATTATCTGTGGCTACCTTCATGTTTTAGTAAGTATATGACTGAATGTTGCTTTTATCATTCAAGTATAAATATAAAACCTCTGAGCCATTCTTCTGAATGTCATTGTTTAAGATTATACATATATTGTAAAATATGTAAAGTTTAGCTTGAATATGTATTTACTAGGATATCTAAACAACAGAATCTTAATGCCACTGAGAAGATTGGGATTTAATTATCATTTTTCCTCCTTTCTGTGCCATTGTTTAAGGCACAATTAAGTTTCAAATACAAATTCTGGATTTAAGAGTGCCAGTTAGCATACAGTTGATTTTGGTTTTACTGGGTTAGCAGAATAGACTATAGAATATTTGACTGTTGATACTGAAATTTTGAATATGTTCTCAATTGTTAATCCAAAAGGGAGTTGAATGTAGTGAGGTTTAAAGAAAATTAAATTTGTGGCAGTATTCTAAATTCGCTGAATATGAATATATCTATAGAGAGTAAAGCTGGACACTTGGTATGTTCTGTTCAGAAAACTGAATTGTTAATCAGTTTTAGTATGGCAGTCTTTCCTTAAGTAGTGATCTGATCTGTGATTTCTGAATGTTGATCAGATTATTTCAACAAAATGTTTTTTATTGACTATAAGAAATTGACACAAATTCAAATTGCTGATAAAATTTAAGCTTAAGATGACACATTTACTTCTTCTTATTTACGATCATCATAAATACAGTATTAATTAAGAAATAGAAAAGATGCCATGTGAAACCAGGAGTAATTTAGGAAGCAAATCCTGGAAGATGTTAGGTGGCAAAAGGATGCCAAGGTCCAGTAAATCTAGGAAATGTGGTTGTATCATTCAGCTTAGGCTAAGTTATGTTTTTATTCAAAGAGTCCCCAGAACTTAGCGGTTTATAGCAGTAAAATTTTATTTCTCACACTTGTTCATCTTGATGCCTCTACTGCTGTTGTGCTCAATGTTGTCTTTGTTCCTGGACCAAAGCTGAAGAAGCAACCTCTCTGTGATGCATAACTCTTTTAAGGCGGAAGTTTCGAAAAGAGGAATGATGCTAGAAATGTGGCTCTTTAAACTGTTGGTCAGGAGCACGTCACTACCTCTCATTTCACTAGCCGAAGCATGTCACGTGGTCAACCACTATGTCATGGGGTAGGAGTGGCGTTTTTGTTTTGTTTTGTTGTTGTTGTTGTTTTTTTAAAGATTTTATTTATTTATTTGACAGAGAGAGACAGCCAGCAAGAGAGGGAACACAAGCAGGGGGAGTGGGAGAGGAAGAAGCAGGCTCTTAGTGGAGGAGCCCGATGTGGGGCTCGATCCCAGAACTCTGGGATCACTCCCTGAGCCGAAGGCAGACGCTTAACCACTGCGCTACCCAGGCGCCCCAGGAGTGGGGTTTTAAGAGAGGGTGCGGTAGGAAAAGTCTGATTGGGAGGCACAGTGCATATTTTAACTCTAATATCTGAATCCCATCTATGGCTTTTCTAAAGAGACAGAGTGCGTGTAGCATATTAAGCTTCCAAAGAGTCCATCCATTCTTTCCAGTGAATCTCTATAACATGTAAAATTATTTGACCATGAATCCTTTCATTTTCGTTATATAGAACTCAGTGAGCTATGATGCCCTAGCTTTGACAAGGTTTAAGGACTAAGGAATTCATAGAATTCAAGTTTCTTTATGTTTCAAATGTTAGAACTTTTCCCATCATGAAGTGAAGGGTTCTAGTATATATAATAGACTTACATTATTGTGTGAAAAATAGTTTTTTGTTTTGTTTTGTTTTGTTTTGTTTTGTTTTGTTTGAGAGGGGGGTGGGAGGGGCAGAAGGGGAGAGAGAATCTTAAGCAGATTCCCATGCCCAGTGTGACTCAGGGCTTGATATCATGACGCTGAGCTCATGATCTGAGCCCAAATCAAGAGTTGGTCGCTTAACCAACTGAGCCACCCAGGTGCCCTGTTGTGTTATAAGTAGTCTTAAAAATGAATGAAAGTATCTGTAACCTGGATCTTCTGCAGTTTGTATACAGTTAGAGAAGGGAAATAATGATTCCTAGGATAATTTCTTATTTACGTGTAATACGTTACAGAACTTTGACAAGTATTATCTAACTTGATGTAGGAAAAGGATGAGAAAATGGGTTCTTTGCTCTTTCTAGTGGTAATGTAATTATTTTACCCAGCAGTAGTAGCCAATTGCCTTTACTTAAGACCAGTTTTAAGAACCATCCTAGAGAGAAAGAACGCAGACACTGTAGAAAGGTTAACAATTGTATTCCAGGAATTTTCTAAAGCGCTCCAACTGAGATCATAACCATTATATAGGACCTGTGCGTCATTGTCTCTGTAGTCGTCTAGAAAATAAGTAGTCACATGGAACTCCTCAGCCAATATTGGTTTGAGTAATCCCACAGGTATTACAAGATACTGCTACCAGATCTATGTGGATTAAGATGATTTAAAAATGCAGGCGTGTGCAAACGATGCTATGTTTGATAGTTTATGGTTCCTTAAGATTGAGGGACTGAATCTGTGGATTCAGAGAAACTTTGGCATAAATCCTACTTCTGGCGCTTTTTAATTGAAAGGATTTAGGCGATTATTTAACCTCTCTGAACCTTTTTCTCATCTTAGTACAGGATAATGATCTCTACCTCGTAGGACTGAGAATTAAATGAAGTATGTCGAGTGCCTGATGGAGCACCTGGCACGTAGGAAGCACCCAAGAAATGGTGCTAAAAAAAGAAAGCTGTGGTCAGAGGTTAGGAATCCTGAATGCACTGTGAAATACCTTTCACATACGTCTCACAGTGTATGTATGTGTAAAATGTGTTTGTGTGTTTATATATAAGCACAGACACACACCTCCAAGGGCTTTAAAAATATGACCCTAGGGGCGCCTGGGTGGCGCAGTCGTTAAGCGTCTGCCTTCGGCTCAGGGCATGATCCCGGAGTCCTGGGATCGAGCCCCACATCGCTCATCCACTGGGAGCCTGCTTCTTCCTCTCCCACTCCCCCTGCTTGTGTTCCCTCTCTCGCTGGCTGTTTCTCTGTCAAATAAATAAATAAAATCTTGAAAGAAAGAACGAACGAAAGAAAGAAAGAAAGAAAGAAAGAAAGAAAGAGAAAGAAAGAAAGAAAGAAAGAAAGAAAGAAAGAGAAANGAAATAAAGAAATAAATAAATAAAATATGACCCTAAATGCATAATAATCTATATTCTTCTGCAGTTCTACTGAAAATACAGAGTGGCTACATTCTTAACACTGAGNTGACCCTAAATGCATAATAATCTATATTCTTCTGCAGTTCTACTGAAAATACAGAGTGGCTACATTCTTAACACTGAGAGAAAGGATGAATCCTGCGGAAATATTAGCAGCCCTATGATCTAATAATTCACTTCTTGCCACTGAAAATATAGAAGTTTTAAGGACAGTATGACAGCCAAATGTAGATAGATGCCCTTCACTCTGAATATTAATGAGGTCAGTATCAAATCAAATTTGATAAAGTCTTGATGCAAGGTACAAGAACTGGAGACAGTGCCACTGAAATTCTCTTTACCTTGTAGAGCAAATGCTGTGTGGTTTTAAAAAAATCAGCATTTCTATCTCAGGATTTTTATGTTAACTATTTTCCAGTGAGGATTAACTTGTTTAGACTCCCTCAAGCCCTTCTTGGTTGACTTTGTTCTCTTGTACTCTCAGAATCAGGCACAACATTGTCGGTCTCTCTTAAGATTCAAAGCTGTATGCTATTTCTAAAATGACAGTTTCATTTGTTTAATTTAGAAAAACATGTAAAATAATTTGGGGGAGTAAATTATTCTTCAGATAGTTTCAAATTCTTCTCTTCATTAACGGATCATCTTTGTAACTGTCAGTTACTCATTCAGTTGGATTATCAGTTACGTAAAACTACCTAACAAATGTGAGCTCTTCAGTTTTAGAGACGAGAGAGTCTGCTTGGGCCGCCATAACAGAGTGCCACAGACTGAGTGGCTCCAAGGACAGGTAATTATTTTCTCACCATTCTAGGGTCCACAGTCCATGATCAGGGTGCAGGCAAATTCTGTTTCTGGTGAGGTCTCCCTTCCTGGCTTACAGACAGCCACCTCCTTGCTGTGTGCCCCCATGGCCTTTTCTCTGTGTGTATGTGGGGAGAGGGAGCTCTGGTGTCTCTTCTGTTCTTGACACCAGTTCTATTGGAGAACATTCCCACCCTATTACCTTACTTAACCTTTATAGAGTTGTCCCTTGAACAATGCCAGTGTTAGGAGCAACCCTTTTGCACAGTTGAAAATCTGTGTGTAACTTTTGACTCCACAAAAACTTGCTTACTAACAGACTACTGTTGACCAGAAGCTTTACCTATAACATAAAGTCAATTAACACATATTACACATAATATGTGTAACATATGTAACACATAATACATAGAACACTATGTATTCCATACTCTATTTGCATAATAAAGTAAGCTAGAGAAAGGAAAGTGTTATTAAGAAAATCATTAGGAAGAGAAAATACATTTACAGTGCTGTACTGTATTTATCCAAAAAAAATCTGTGTGTATGACGTGGGCATATACACAATATACGTGGGTGTATACACAATATGGGTTCAAACCCATATTGTTCAGGGGTCAGCTGTACTTAAGATTTTGGTTAACTGAAAGAAGAGATTGTGTATTTGAAATAATGCCAGCAGACATCAAGGAGTCCCAAATCTCTTATATGTACCTGTTTATTGCCCTGCCTCCCTCACTCCCTTCTTTATCCCTTTATTCCTTCCTCCTCCTTTCCCTTCTTTCCTCTGATAGCAGCTTGTAAGTCAGGTAATGGTTGCTGGGATTTCTCAAATAAAATAGTAGTCTAAATACAGTTCATGACCATCTGTGTAGTTCTTCTTTCTACGTTACAGTAGCTTACTTTTCTTAGTAGGTAAGTCAGTTGGTGGATGTTTGGGATTAGTGACAGGTAAATAGTGTACTTACTTGCTGGATATTGATGTAAGCTCACCCTAGCTTTCTTGGTTTTATCTTGAATTTTGTGGAAGTGTTGAATAATTTCAGTTTTGTCAGTTGAATAATTTCAGTTTCTGATGATTTGATGTCTGTCTAAAACAAAATTTAATCAAAAGGAAGCAAACTTTGGAGACTTAAACATCTTGGGTAAAAATAATTTTAAATTGATTCGTAAAATTTATCACCTGACCTTGTGTGTTTACAGACTAATGTATAAGCTATTAAGCAGTGATCTAATTTTGTGGATGTTAGTTAAATTGGTTGAAGGGTATTTTAACTCTTAGTTACTTTTGATTTTGGTTTCACTGTAAAACTATTTATAAGAATGACTGAAACTCAAAAGCTTTGTATATAATAAATTTTAACAATATATTTCTTCTGAACAGTAGAATCAGTCTACTGATTATGATATTTACTAGTAAAGGACAGTATAAATAAATTCAGGCATGACTTCATTCCATGCATTAATACTTCTCTGAAAAGGGGGATAAATGAAGTATTTTTATACTGACGTCGTTATCCCCTTTGATCTCTGTTACAGAAAAGTGCATTTCCCCAGGAAAATAAATGGGTTTAATGGTGCCAAATTTCTCATAAGATAGCTATCAGAATTTCTGTGCATTTTAGTCTAAAATATACACTGCATTTACTAGATATTCTGTACATACACGTGTAAGTATAAATAGTAAGTATGTTTGAGTGTATGCATGTAGTTTCTTGATAAACCTTCTTCAGAAAGGTAAAGGACTTAATTTTACACTAGAAAGTCTATTTTGTTCATGGCTGCATCCCCCAAACCTGGAAACAGTGTCTGGCACATGGAAATTGCTTAGTAAGCGTTTGGTAAATTAGTATTACCAGAGTTCATGTTTCGTTGATCTTGTACGCCATTGAACTTGCTGTTAATAAGCATCCTCCGGTCTACCTGCGGATAATTATTTTTCCCATCTGAATTGTGGGAGAGAAGCCGTTCTTCAAAAATGAAAGTCTCTGTGCTTTTAAGTTGGTAGTTAGTCCTACAATCAATGAGTGTTAGAGGGCCGAAGAACTTAAAATGAATAGCAAAAAATTTCTGGGTGCCTGTTGACTCATTTATAGTGTGCATTGAGTCAGTGCAAGGGTTTAAGACCTTGGCCAAGTACTTCTCTAATAGTCAGTCAGTGGCCCTGTGAGTGGAGTGCATGTGACTCTCCTGGGGTTTCAGGTAAGCAGATTGGTTCAGTCGGGCTTGAGATGCTGTATGTACCTGGACTCAGTTAATACGTACCGAAAGGTAGGCTAAAGTCCACGTTTGGTGTTTTATTCTTGCAGGGTGGGGGTGGTGGGGGTAATTTTAGGGCATTTCTGTATTTGAATTAATCTGTGAAGATGATGGATAAGAATATTGTGTTTTGGTTTTATTTAGACTTTTACCACTTACTTAGTTTGGTTAGCAATTGTTGTGCTTCTGCCTTGCTTATATTACTGTTCTTAAGGAGCAGTTGAATTCTGTAACTGTTTCAGTGTTCCTTCACATTTACTGTAAGACCATTTATTAGCAAGTGTCTCTCCATGGCAGGAGTGTTCCACTTCAGGTGATGTTTTAAGGCACTGAACATTACCTTTAGGCTCTTAGAGAATACAAGTTTCTTGAGAAAGCCAGCCAGACGGGGAGGAACTGGCTTCTGAACAAGGCTTAAATAATAAAAAGCTACCATTTGTCTGATGAGCACTGTCCTAAACATTCTCAGTGCTGCCGCACTAATTCCAATGAAGAAGAATTGTCAGGTCAGAGACACCGAGACCTGCAAAACGTGAGGCGTGTCCACGTGCAGAGTGGTGTATGCCCTGCGATCCCTCCCAGCACCGCCGGGTCAGACACATACATGAAACTGAACCGTGCCCTTCCCGTAGCTGTGAATACCTACTGTGTTTTCGGCATTGTTAACAGTTAGCTACCAGTTCTTCATAGTAGGTACATGATATAATATAAAAGAGACGACAATGAAGTTTGAAATCGGTAGCTGCAATCTTGTGAAATACCAAAGCTCTTGGCAAAGCAGTGGTTTTTGTCCTGCTGTTTGAAGAAGCAGATGGCCCATCTTTCAATTCATTTGATAATGTGAACACTTACAGGGATGACAGTTCTCAGGTTTGCAAGTTTTGTTGTTTCTGTTAAAGTGATGGGTTTTGCCGTTCTTTATCATTCACTGAGAGGTTTCACTTTTTGGAGAACATAAGATAAATCTCTCTAATAAGGCTATTCTAATATATCTTGTTGATGGGAAAGGTGTCCCAGTTTTGTCTCTCTTCATGAGTTTTAATCATCACAGTCATAGAATTTTTTATGGATTGTCTCTATTGTAATAAAATACTTTACACATTAATGTTTATAATGGGCCTGGGAAAAAGTACTTTGGAAGTTTTACTTCATAGTGCTTATAAACATTCTGCTTCTTGCTTCTAGATTGTTAACTGCGTTACTGCTCACTCTTGCTTCCTGGAGATTAATGGGTTAGGCAAAAACTTAAAGGTTTTCTTATGGAAGACAGATTTAAATGTGTCACTTTTGTTTGAGCTGTAGCTAGATCTCTTAGAAATGTGGGCTGTGGACTCAGATGGATTCAAGACTAAATCTGACTCAGCTTTTATTGTGATTGTGATGGGGGAAAGTTACCTAGATTCATCTGTGAAATGGTGTCTCTTTATACTGTTAGATACTTCAAAATATTTTCTATACAATCATATGTGATAGAAAGTTTGATTTTTATATTTCCCCCAATTAATTTTGCAGTTTTATTAAAGCCCAATCAAAGCTCAAACTTATGAAAATATTAAGAGATAAGTCCTCTATCATTCAGTGGATTATAGTTATTTTAGGACTATTACTTTATACTCTTGGTATTAACAAAATTATTACCTCAAATAAATTATGTAAGCGTAACAGTAAATTTTTATAATTTACATAATTTTCTTCCAAGACTGTAATTATCTTAACAAAACAAGGAAATGTATTATGAATTCTTAATGACTTTTAAAGTATGACAGCCATATTCATAAATTGATTATCTTAACCTGATAGCTATAAAAAACTTTAAAAATTTTAGTTAAATAGTCATGAGCTGACTCTGCTCATTTATTCATAAATTAGAAAAGCAAAATTTCCCTTCATTTTTAGGTCACTGGCTTAGCATTTCACAATTCATTGATCCAAGAGAAGAAGATACTTTTCTACACCTGCGGAAAATGCTGACTCTGTGAAAGTACTTACTTTCTGATTTTCGTTCAGATGGGCATGAACTAATACAACTTGGTCTTTTATCTAATATCAGGTATATTAATTTTGAATATATCCATAATTAACATATATATTAACTTTGATTATCTCTGTAATTACTATATCTAAACTTGTTTTGAGGATAATCATCTATGCAAATACCTTGATTCCTTCTAAAAGGTGCTCTATCAGTTAGCATGTATATGTTAGGTGTTTGTTGTCTTTTTATAGCAATTTTGCCTTTTCTAGTTGAATACGTGTACGTTCTAACCATAACAACCATGGATCTTACAGACTTCTTACATACTTTTAAAATTATTAGTGTATATTGAAATTCTAGATCTTTCTGGCCCACCTACGAGAGTATTTGCACTCTTTCTTCAGCTCTGTTCTATTTCTTTTTCAAACCTGAACTGCCTTCAGTGATTTTACTGGAAAAATGTTTTGTTTAAAGATAAAGTAATATATTTTCTGTTCCTTTGTTTGCTTAATAAATAATTACTGGAACTACCATGTGAAGTCCACATGTTAGACAATGTCAGAGTCGCAATATGATAATAGAAGGGGAACTCTAAGCAGGAAAGTGGGGACTTCATTTAGAGTTGAGGAAGGTCTAAATCCCAGGTAGGAATATCAAGCAAAACTACCCAGAGGGAAGAATACAAAAGTCTGGAGAAAGTGAATAGACCCCTTTTGCCTGTTGGATGGCATGTATATAAAGGTAAAATGGGAAACCTAGAAAGGCCAGATATAAGAGGGCCTTGAATGTCAGAGTGAGTTTACTTATTTCCTCCTTAAAGGGCAAATGAGCCACTGAAAAGTTTTGAGCAGATGATACAAGAGGGATGGATTGGAGGGGAAAAGAGGAGGTAGACGTTGGAAAGATTGGTTTAAGGGACTTAACCACATCTTAGGTAAGAAGAAGTTGTTGTTCTGGCTGGAACCCATGTGAGAGAGAAGATGTAAATGGGACCGCCATGAGAGACATGATGAAGGTTATACCCTGTCTGGATACAGTTTAAAATATTTTAGATTGACATGTTCAACTCTTAAAATCAAATAAATCTTTTTTCCAGTTTTCAAGGCAAAAATTGATACTCAGTTTTAAGGATTCCTCCAATGAAGATGTTCTCAAACACTTGATACCTACTACTGTTCAGCCCGTGTATGTGTGTCTGGGTGTATTTAGTGATTGTAAACTTAGCCTTCATTGTGTTTCTCAAAGAATACACATCCTGTCCTGTCACTTGAACCAAATTACTAATCTGTAGGATTTGGAAACAGCCTGACCTTGTGCTGGGACTGTAGAGGGATCATAAGAGGGAAGGAAGAAGTGGGGGTGTTGAAAAGGAAGCCATAGATAGGTTTTTAGTTTAAGCATGGGTGTTCAGATAGTTCTGCTACCAGCAGTAGAGAGAGAGTAGTTGACACTGATTTTGGGGAGGGGGACATAAAGTTTAGGATGGATTGGATTTGAAATGCAGAGAGGATATCCACGTGATTATGTATAGGATGTAGTTACAGATTGATGGTAAGGTTTTGGGAGAGATTCAGGCTAAAGATAAATAGAGCTTAAGAGAAAGAGGTAGAGCTGAAACTGAATATTGGTGAAAGTAGAAAATACGGCTAAGACAGAACTTTGGAAAACACCTACGTATTCTTTATTAAGAGAAATCTGAAGGAAAGAAAAACAATCAGATCAGCGCGGGGGGAGCAATAGAGTACAGTACCAAAGAAGATGGGGAAGAATTTTCAACAAAAATGTTGAAAAACATAGAGACCTCTAAATGTCCCCAGTGTTTGGGTTAGGTGATTCGGGGGTCCTTTAGAGAAAGCATTTTTTGTACAGTGATCAAGGCAGAAACCACTTTGTATAGTGTTTGCAGTATTCTCTGTTTTATTGCCACATTCTTGGTTTTTTCTTTTTAGCTGAAACTATGTTAGGCCACTGTTTTCACTGTAATCTATAATGACTTACAAAATCCACTCCCTGGGAGCATAGAACTCATCTTGTATAAATGTAGTTTTAATATTCTTTTTAAAAAATATGTTATCTCAGACTGTTTCAAATCAAAACTTATCCAGGTGCTAATATCATTTTCTCAAATGCACTGCAATGACTTTCTCTAAAATATCATCAGCAAACTACTTTGTAAATGCCTCTCCCGTAGGACTTATGTTATAATTGACGTTACAGAGGGATGAGTAATGAATTCCCTATCATTGCCAGCTCTTCTTTTACACTAAGTACAGTGATGCTTTATATGAGGCCCACTGGTTTAATAAAGATCCTGTCGAAAACGCTTCGGTGTAGTAGGCCACCCGCATATGAAATTTTTAGAGTAGAATCCGGTACGTGGTGACTTTTGTTTCCATCTGCAGAAAATAGTTTTAAGGGGATTCAAGACCCACCCTAAGTAGTAGTAATGATTATAATGTTTTAAACTGCACTTGTCGTTATTTGCATTTTTCTCTCTGTTGTGTACATGTGTGTGAGAGTGTATTTTTTCTCATCTTCACAGTGACTCTTAGATGTGTAGGTATCATTATTCCCGTTTCATACATGAAGGAACTGAGGCTCAGAATATTGAAATAAATTGTCTGAGCTTTTTGGCTAATTAAAAACAGAACCAGGATTCTGATCAGCTTTTTCTGACTTTCAAGACCGTGTTCTCTGCATGGCCCATACAGTTTTATGAATTATTTGAAAGTTGAATTTTAACACTCTTGATGGCAAGTACTCACTCTGGTTTGGGAGCTCAACACCTCATTATTTTCCTTTTTTTCCCCCTACAACTAGGGAAGAAGAGATCACTTTGATTTGCTTAAACATGTTGCCATTTGCCATTGTTGGTTGTCAGATACTTTTCTGGGAATTTAGTACTGTTACATACGTAGTTAATCTTCACATCAGCTCTATGAAAGGTAGATACGTTTCCCCTCAACATTTTATTATGAACTTTTCGAACATCATTGTACACTCGTGTGCTCACCACCTAGATTTGACCATTAACATTTCCGTTATTTTATTACATATCTGTAACCTAGCCATCACCAATTCAATTTGTTTTTGACTCACTTGCAAGTAAATTAAAGACATTACTATCCCTCTCGTAAATACTTCAGGATGCCTATTGACTGTAGTTCGCTATTTGTGTACAACTTCTTTAAAAAAATTTATTTGTGAGAGAGAGAGCATAAGCGGTATGGGGGGGGCAGAGGGAAAGGGAGAAGCAGGGCTCCCAGTGGAGCAGGGAGCCCGCTTCTCCTTCTCCCACTTCCCCTGCTTGTGTTCCCTCTTTCGCTGGCTGTCTCTGTCAAATAAATAAATAAAATCTTAAAAAAAAAAAAAAAGAAAGAAACTTAAATTCAGTGAAATGCACAAATCTGAAATATACATTCTCTTGAGTTTGATAAATGCATACACATCTGTAACCCCAAATACCTATCAAGATATAAAACATTTCTATTGGTAGGTGTCTCTTTTATTCACATTTTGTAGGTGAGGAAACTGAAGCACAGAGAGGGTATTGATCTTCCTAAGGTCACACTGCCAATAACTTGCAGAGCGAGAATTCAGACTCTTGTAGTCTGGCTGCAGGGTTTGCGCTCCTAACCACACCACCATACTATCCGTGGATTAGCTTCACATATTCAGGTATCGTTTTACATTTCATGTATGTAGATTGTAATGTTTATTTTTTACATAGGTGTATAGACACAGAAGTAGTATGTTTGGGATTAGAGTAGAAATGCTGTTGTAGAAATGCATCAGTTCTCTGTATGAAGGTTATGGCAGTTGAAGTGGGAAACTGACTCCCTTCATTGAAATACTAGGGTGCATCTCTGTATGATAACTCTTGTCTTACCTGGATCCTTAATTAATTTTTCCATATATAAAGTCACAGTTAATTTCCTAATGACAACACTGAGGTTCAGGAAAATCCTAAAGTGCCACTTGAATGAAAAAGGGTAAATGATGTTCAGTATAGTTTTGTATTAATCATATTTTTGCTCTATTAGTAGAAAATTGTTCATCTGTATGTGGTATGTATAGTATCACTCACCTTGATATCTCAGTCCCCAAAATAATGGAATTAACCAATTTAGGATTTATACCTATGAAATTTGTGAAGTTTTCAACATGAATGGAATTCTTTAACCTTCCCAAATAAATTGCATAAAAATATGAATAAGGACTGGAATAGATTATATTAACTTTTTTTTGCAATACTTAGGTTTACCATCCTTAATGAAAATAAATTGTATCTCTTTCCTGTGTTGTGTTCGCATCCATAAGCTGTATCTGAAAAGTTGACTAGTACTTTGTTCACTATCCAAATGATGATAAAGCAGCCATTATGTGTATTTAAAAAAATTCTTAAGTATTGCTCAAAAAGCAATTTAAATAAATAAAAGCATGTTGTTAACAAAACCTAGCCAGTCACTAGAGGGCAGAGCAGTACTATACTTTAGGTTTTATTTGAAAATTTCTGGTTTAAAAATTGCTGAACATAGAAAAATATACCAGTGCACAATTAAATAGAAATTTCTTTGTGTTTTTATTACCTTGTCTTGCTGTGAAATCCAATAACATGCTTACCCTTGTATCAAAGGAGATTTTCTGGCAATTACATTGCTTTCAAAAGGGCATGATTATTTAGAAGAGTATAAGTATCCCTCAAGAGAAAACATCAAGGCTTAGAAAGAGTGATGCATTAAATCACTTCTATGGTACCCTGAAATCGGATTGCATGCAGTATACACTTTAGGTGAGACATTATGACAGATTAAGTTCGAGACAGGCTTACTAGTATTTCAATCTAAGAATTCATTGAAATGTGGAGCATTTTTTTAAATCTTTTAGCTGAAATGTGTTGAATCATTAAGACTTTGAAATTACCAAATTGTAAAAGCAGTGAACTAACTCTGGCTCCTTTTTTAAATGTTAAAATTCTGTCAAGTCACATTCACTTAATTTCATTTCTATTTGAAATTTCTTATTATTCTGGTATATTTTCATTATGACTTATTTTTTCTGATAGATTTTTAAAATAAAGGAAGCTGTGAGGTAGTTTCCTAGTGAGTAACCTGAGTAGTTCAGTATCTCAAAGATAGACAATTTTACTTTGAATGTGTAGTTTGGATTTACATGATTTATGTAGGATTCATTTCTAACGGGGAACATGAGATGTCAGAAAAAGCGCTGGAGTTTGGAATCAGAAGATTCAGGGCCCCAGTTACCAGGTTTTTGCTTTACAACCTTGAGCAAGTCACAGTACCCCTCTGAAGTAACGATTTTATAAATTGGAAAATGGGGAAAGTTTTTTTTTTTAATTTACAACTGGGTTGTTTTGAGGATTGTGTTTGTGTCTGTGTGTGTGTATCTCCAAAAATAAGACTGTAAAGACAAATTTTAGTAGGTGATTTAAGCTCAGAAAAGCCTTAGAAATAACTTTGAAATGGATATTATGTCATAAATGTAGTAACACGGGGGTACCTGTTATACGATAAATGTAGTTTCCAATCCAAAGTGAGATTGCCAACCTCTTCCCTGTCTCTTGAGTGTCTCTGGCTGCTTAATCTCTCTGTAACTCTTGACTCTTTCGCTCCTCTTACACTTTACTCTCTGTTTATTTCCATGTTTCCTCTCTCTGTGTTTCTCCTGACTGTCTTTGGTCTCTCTCTGTGTTTTTCTTGTCCCAGGCACCCTCAGGAAGACCCCAAGCCTCTAGCGGTACCTGGTATCATCTCCAGCATGTTTATAGATGTGGAGGATTCCCTGGGATATTGAGAAATACCAGAGGCGCATTGTTCTCCTGTAGTAAGTCCATCAGCATTTACTAAGTGACTACTGTTAACAGAGCACAGTTGGTGATTCCTTGGGCAAAGAAGAATGAGTCAGGGCACAGCTCAGAAGAAATAAATTAACCTCTTCTCAGTAGAGGTTCTTGTAGGCTAGACATGCATGCGAATGAAAACAACAAAAGAAAAAGCTGACAAATAATTATATAGATGTGTTGTATGGGTGCTGCAGAGGCCCGGAGTTAAGGCAGTAGAGAACACCAGGTGGTATTTATCAGGTTTCCTGCATGAGTTTAAAATTTGGTTTTGAAGTATGGTTGGAAGAAAGATGAGGAAAGAGAGGGTGGAAGTGAGTAATTCCTGTGGGGCTTGGCCAGCATGTTGGCTTGCCTGTGAGGGAATCCCTGATGGAAGGGTAGTGAGATAAGAGCCAAAGTTTCAGCCTACCAACAGCGAACTTTCCTTCAGCTCCCAGTCTTAGAGAAATTCAGGTTACGAAAGGAAGTACAGCCAAGTTGAGACTTTCCGTAAACATACATGGTATCTGTTGCCAGTTTTAGAATTTATGGAGTTGAAGGGTAAATTGTGACTACGAAATAATGGAGAGGTTCCTGTGCCATAAAATTTGGACATGCTGTTGGGATATGATCTAGGGATGCGCTGTAAACATGAAGATGAATTAAAATAGTAAACCAGTGTAACACGTTTGTTGTTTTTGTGTTAGAAATTTATTTTTGCCCTATATTTTAGATAGTCCTACCTACAGACACACTATGGTTTTCAGAGTTGGGAACCTTGGCTAGCTGTGTCACGTTGGGTCGTCCACAGAATACTGAATCTCCATTTCCTCAGAGGAAAACTAAGGATGGAAACATTGACCTCAGAATAGTTAACCTGAATTAAATAATCTTTTAAATTCTTGTGCATGATAGGTACTGCTTATTACTTGCAGACACTTAAAAACATCTTTAAAGTAGTTTGTAAAATACAGTAATTTCTGAGAGCTTTTTAAAAATAGAAGCAACCCCATAGTATTCAGAAAATGCTATATATACAGAGAATGTTTATAACGTGGGGATAAGATACAAAGAATAATATTAACAGGAATAACTGAGTACATACTACTGACTTAGGAGAAAGAGCTGTCCCTGGCCCCATTCCCTTGCCTCTCTTGAACATGCCCCGCCCTGCCCCCTGCCCAGTCCTAGATGATGAATTTATTACTTCCTTGATTTTCTTTATCGTTTTTTTCACATATTTATGTATCCCCTGCATTGTTTTTATTTGTGAATTTTAAACAAGTGATATAATACTCTTTTTTTACGCGCCATCTCATTTTTGCAGCCCAGCATCGTGTTAGAGAGTCATCCTTGCTTGTTCTTGTCATTCACGTACGATCACAGTTTTACTTCATTGTCTGAAATACTACACTTTATCCACTTTATTTTGATGGCCATTTTAGATTGTTTCCAGATTTTGTGTTATTAGAGATAAAGCTGAGAGGGAAAATTCTTGGGAATCCTGTTCGTGCCGCTTGCTGTGCATATTATTTCTGTAGGATATTTGTTGAGGAGTGCAGCTGCTGGGTCACGGGTATGCCCAGCCTCAGAACTCTACGTGAGAATGGCAAACGGATTTCCATGGAACTTGTTACATTCTATACTCCCTCTAGTCCAATGTGTTTTCCTACAGTTCTTTAAAATGCTTGGATTTTTGTTGAAAGAATTCTGTAAGTTGCCAAATAACACCATCTTCACAATAAACCCTGATGAGCTATTTTTTTAAAATTAGTTTTATCCTTTGCAGCAGCTGATTTTCTTTGTCACAGTTTTCCAATTGTCGCTTGTACCTTTTCTCAAACTCACTGAAGTCAGACATCCTGAAATAGCTGGGTGTGTTTGCTAGCTAAGTTGTTTCTCCCGAGAAAACCACATCATAATAATGTGATGTTCTCTTATGTTAAATGAAAATTGTTAGCTGTTCCTGACTTCTAAAGACAGTTTGGGCAGAGAAATGTACACATCTTTTACTGATTTCTGTTTTCCTTAATTCTTGTTGAGAGAGAGAAAGAGTGACCCTCAGAGGGTCATTTGCAAGCTGTAGTGATTTCACCTGGGTTTTGTTCTGCACTGCGGAAGTCCCCAAAGCTCTGGTAAATGACTCTGCTTGTATTTGCCACTCTCCCATTTTCTGACCTTTGCCCACTTCTGTTTTTCTCAGCCAGTGATTCTTTTGTATGGGATTATACTTCTCCATCCATTCCAGTTTCCGTATCACAGTTCTTCCATCCTGATATTCTGTACTTGGTGCCCCATAATGTTAGTTGATTGATCTCAGTATTTTGCCTATCTCCACTCTGGTTTTTTTTTTGAAAAATGGGAGTAGTAGACCAGTGATCTGTAAGATTCCTTTCGACTCCAGCATTTTGTATTCTGTCTTCAGTTGAAATGAAAATTCGTTTCTCTCTGGATGTCTAGGCACCGCTACCAAAATCCGAACCCATTTACCTCACTGGGCTTGAGGCCCATGACTGTGTCAGAACAACCTGTCAGTCATTGTCTCCCGTAACCACAGCAGGTGGGGCATACATCAAATTTTCCCTTCCTCTCTTTGTTATTTAGGGTTGATTTGTTCTAGAGAAAGAATACATTTATCATTCTTTGTAAAAGTGTATGGAATACCTTTGGCTTCCCAATTTCAATCACCAGGCTACCCGGGCATTATTCAGTGTTAAAACCTTGAGTTGTGCCCCCTTGTTCCTCCTCCTCCTCCAGCCCCACAGCTGGGTCCAGGGCACTTTGTCTTCCCGTTTGTTATTTGCTGTACAACTTAACCCCATGTCTTTTCTCCTAGTACATTTACCATCTTTGAATCGCTGTTGATTTTTACTGTTGGGCCTTCCCTTGGAGTCAGTGGGTCTGTATTCATCTGGTGCTAGAAGAAGCAAGTTGCCCATTCTTTCTCCTGTAGTTTCTCTGCTAGGGATTCTCAACTCCAGGTGAATGGCAAGTGAGGGCCTGAACTCATTCCCTTCCTTCTTTTACTCCATCTTCTCAAAGCTATTGCAGGGACTCTGTGTTACTTGTCCAGATTTCATTTTTTTTTTTTTAAGATTTTATTTATTTTTTAGAGAGAACGAGAGTGGGCGAGCATGAGTAGGGGAGAGGGGCAGAGGGAGAAGCAGGCTCCCCGCTCAGTAGGGAAGCCCAACATGGGGCTTGATCCCAGAACCCCGGGATTATGACCTGAGCCGAAGGCAGATGCTTCCGACTGAGGCACACCAGTGCCCCTAGATTTCATTTTGTGACTGCCTCTGAACTCTGTGGATCAAAGGCAAAAGACACCAGAGAGCAGACCACATGGAGCAGGGGGCACAAACTCTGTCTTAACTTTCTATAAATTGTAGTCACTCCTGAGGGTCCTGGCCATAGACCTGTGTGTTTGACCATGAACCAAGATTAAGTAGACTCTTTCTGACTTTTATTCAGGAGCACAAAACAATGTAATCTTGTCACAATGTTATGAATCTGCTTTGTGAAAAATCCTGTGTAAGTCTGGCAAATTTTAGGTTAAGAAGAGAATAAGTTAAGAATTTTGTAACCAGGGGCGCCTGGGTGGCACAGCAGTTAAGCGTCTGCCTTTGGCTCAGGGCGTGATCCCGGCTTTATGGGATTGAGCCCCACATCAGGCTCTTCCGCTATGAGCCTGCTTCTTCCTCTGCCACTCCCCCTGCTTGTGTTCCCTCTCTCGCGGGTTGTCTCTATCTCTGTCAAATGAATAAATAAATAAAATCTTAAAAAAAAAAATTTTTTTTTGTAACCAAAAAGCATGAAAAAGGAGGAAAACTTCTTTGATGAAGGATTTATTTTTAATAACATTAACTTAATTCTAAATCAGATTTGGAATTTTAAAAATCTTTGTATTTTTTTTTTAAATGTTAAATTGCTCATTACTGAAAGTGCAGTTCTTAACCACCCACCTCCAGCCTCCATGCACATGAAAGGCTCAAGATTTACTGGGCTGTCCAGCCATGAAGAGCAAGAAGCCAGACTGTCTGTGATAATTCACCCCTCCTAACTGCTTACTTGACAAAACTCTACAAAAACACATTATGCCAGATGTTCTATTCTCAAAAGAAGCAGTTAATACCATCCTATCTCTAGAGGAACAGATTATATGTTTTGTTCCTCAGGAATGCAAGGAAACATCTTTTATGCTTCTAAGGGAAAAATGGGAGAAATTACCTGACATGAAAACTTTACTGGTAGGAGAATACTCACTTGAACCAGTCTTAAATTGTGTCTTTGATTAATGTAAAAGGTTTGACCTGTTAAGTATTCACATTAATATTTTAAATTATCAGTTATAAAAGTCTCTTTTTTAGTACTAATTCACTTAGTATTTTATTAATTTAGATAGGCTTGAAAGTGCTTCAGGAAACCTAGAGTACTCATTTAGTATTCTTGTTTTTAGTTGCAGTTTTTTGAAAGAAAACTGTATATTCTCTAATGATTAAGTTGCAGCAAATGTTAAAAATACACTATTGTGTTAATAAGTTGGAGTGTCCTTAAATATAGTAGAAAGTTTATGAATATACATAAACATTTGATATAAAATTTTCTTTCAGAATCTAGGAAATGCATTTATTACAGATTGTGCCTTGAATGGGCTTAACTTGAAAGAGGCATTTTTAAATGCTAGAGTAAGGATAAACTTTGAACTACACATTTCATTTTTACTGTCTGTTATACAGCAAAGTTAGTAATACATATAAAAGTAAATTCAAAGTTGGGCTTCATGTAATTAATTGTGTGATTATATAAAATCTAAATTTATCTATATTACTGAAAAGCATCCTTAAAATAGTTCTGAATAACTTCATTCAAATGTAGGTGCTGCTGGAATGACAGTATTCATTTTGTCTGGTAGTTTATTTTTGGTTTACAAAAACAGTGAAATGTTCAGATAGGTCTATCATTTTGAAGAAGGAGAAGTGATTAACGTTCTCTGTTTTCCTGAAGTTAATTTCCCAGTATATTGCCATTCATTATCTTAGCTCCAAAATCCACGTTTCTAAAGGGCTTAACTAGGTTTTATTAAATCTGAAAAATAAATCACTGAGTCATTTTTATAAAAACAGTGGAGCAGAAAGTAGAGCACCCACACTCTTTTTGTTTCTTCGTGCCTTGTGGACTCGGGACTCCTCGAGGAAGCTCACCTAACATAGCGTTGGTAAAGATTAACAAATACGGTTTTCTTCTGTGTATAGTTCTTCCACCGAATCTTACTCAGAATCTGTTTCTTTTTTGCTTAGCCAGTGGACACTTTACTCCCTTCTCCTGTGTTAGCCAACCACCGTGTCTCATTTGAAGGATGGCATCATTGCCCTTAGGGTTAAGGTTTGTTTTGAGCTTAGAGGAATCTTGGCTGCTGTTTTCATCCATTTATAGTTATTTGCTGTTGCTCAACCCTTAACACTGGTTAGATGGCAGTGTTACTCTTCTGCCAGTCTCAAGCTGCCTGTATTGTGTGTTCATCAATTAATAACCTGCCTTTGCTAAGAATCAACCACTCTGGACCTAGGGAAGGTGGCGCTCTAGAGCTCTTGAGTCCAAGAGCTAGATCTCAAGGCCAGGAAGGAGGAGTGGGTCTGATTTTCTGAATGGAGTCATCCAGTCAGCTGTTCTGTCAGGATTAAAGCTCATCGAGACAGCCATTCTTCTCCCCTTACTGGAGCTTACTCAAGGATCCATTTGAGTACGTTTCTTTTTGCTTCAAACTTCTAAAGCTGTGCCAGAGATTTTTTGGTGACCTGTTGGCCACTATTTGCATTTAAATGATCTCAAAGACTTTTTATTGAAAGGTTCTGCCTCTTTTACTCTTTGTACTTAGTAAGGATGGCGAAATCGTGATGGGATTGTGTTCTCCTGTTTATGCCTCTACATTTTTCTGGGCACTTTAAAGACCAAGAGGGACCCCACCCTTCCTAACCCCCTCCTTTCCAGCTAGACTTCCTAGTTACGGCAAGGATGAACTGTGGACAAGTTATAGGATTTAAATCTGTGATTTTCAGTAGGAGACTTGATAATGAAGACTCACTCTCTAATTAACAGGCTACTACTAATGATTGATGATGATGTGGAAGTCCCTGGAGTGGAGGTTAAAACAATAAGAGGCCAAGGGTCATGGATTTAATATAATCATTTGATCATAAAATAATCACTAAAAGAAGAGGGTCACAAGAAAGTTTATGGTTCATGCTGTAGGGAATTAAGAAATTTGGAGGAGAGAGATGATTCTACCGAGGATCATATTTGACCTGCATGGAGAGGAAGGGAGAAGGGGCATTTTAAATAAGGGATCACTGGGCAAGCGGTGAGAGGCAAGGAAGTACCCAGGTGCTGGGAGCTGGACTTTGAATGCATCTTCTGGGATAAAGAGAAGGGCAAAGAAGTTTGGAGCCAGATTGTGTGTGTGTGTATGTCTGTGTTGGGGAGAGAGAGTGAGGAGAGGCAGGGAGGTTAATGCCGACCTAAAGAATTACATTCTGAGAGTAAACTGTGAAGTGCCATTGAAGAATTTGGATTCAGAGAATGAAAGGCTCAAAGCATGCCTCTGAATAAATCTATTGATAGAGATTAGTGTGGAATGGAGATTATGATTTAGAAGCTACTGTAATCATCTTTGGGGTAAGGAGGTACCAAAGGACTTGAAAAAGTGAGAAAATCATTTATGTGTTTTATAAAATATTTACTAAGTATGTGTAAAATATTTACTACGTATTTGTAGGATATGTGAGGCACTCTGAAAGGGTTTTCCGTATTATCTGCGTCTATTCTTACCCTCCTATAAAGTAGGTACTAGCCTACTTTTATAGATGAATGAACAGAGGCCCTTGAATTAGATAGCTAGTAGTGGTAAAAATCCATTCCCAAGACTATCTGACTGCAAAGTCCAAGTGTTTATACTCCTTTTTTTTAAATAATAATTTTTTTATTATGTTATGTTAGTCACCATACAGTACATCCTTAGTTTTTGATGTAGTGTTACATGATTCATTATTTGCGTATAACACCCAGTGCTCCATGCAGTATGCGCCGTCCTTAATACCCATCACCGGTCTGTCCCCATCTCCCACCCCCTTCCCCTCTGAAGCCCTCAGTTTGTTTATACTCCTAGCTTTGACTCATGAAGCATGGAAATGGAGAACAGATGAACATTTTATCCTTGTTGGATTTTTATCCTTTATTTGGAATTATTAAATGGATCCAAATTGGAATTCTATTCATGCATTTTGTTATATACATAACTGTATGTCTGTCTATACACCTAAATTTGAATTTGATACAGATGTTATTATATATTAGACAACTGTGTTTTTATCACAGCATAAAAGAAAATGCTCTTTTCTGATAATTTAGAGAAAAATGTTAGTTGACAAAATTTGGGTCATTAATATATTTTATATCAATGAAGAGCAAATAGGAGGAGATTGTATTTCCTACCAAATAGTAATTTTAGTATACAAGAAATTAAATCAGTGTCCCACTTTCCTAGAATAAAAATAATAGGATCAACTGGAATGTTTAGAAAAGAAGAATTTTGGTTAATTTTTTTGTTCATTGAAAGTTAGCTAGAAAGCTTTTAATATTTGTAGATCATTGGAGAAAAGTTAGTAAATTGAATTTCTTGTTAATAGTAGAGTGAAGTTTATTCTTTAATGAGAGAACGATCTTAGTGTCATCACTCTAATGATTAATAACTGTTTTTAGTATAAAAATACATACATACCATGTGGAAGAGGTTGGAGATCTGAAAAAGGGTAGGTACTAACATCCAGTGAATTGCTCACTATCAACAGCAACCTCTCTACCTCCTGCTTAAGGCTTTCTGAGAGTTTTTATTTTTATTTTTTAAATATTTTATCTATCTATCTATCTATCTATCTATCTATCTATGTGACTCACAGAGAGCACAAGCAGGGGGAGAGGCCAAGGGAGAGGGAGAAGCAGACTTCCTGCTGAGCAAGGAGCCTGATGTGGGGCTCCATCCCAGGACCCTGGGATCATGACCTGAGCCAAAGGCAGACACGTAACCGACTGTGCCACCCAGGCCCCCCCTGAGATTTTTTTTTTTAATTGATGTTAGCTTGTTTTTATAATTTGTCACTTTACCCTAGAATCAGTTTCTCCCAAAATGTGGTTAGTTGAGGAATATCTATTAGTTGTGTTCTGGTTAAATGAGATTTACATACATATTTCAGCTTGCTGTTTCATCATCAAACTCTACTACGTGAGGACGTTTCTTGTGGGAACTTTTTTTTTGGATCCTGATTTTTATTTCTCTTTTGTATAACCTGGATTTCTTAAAGCAAAAATAGTTTTAGGTTCACAAATAAGAAGCAGCTGTCTGAAATATGTTCATTGACTCAACTGAGTGTCTGTAGTTGCCCAACAAAAGTTATTTGATTTGCTTAAAGAAATAGAAATAAGCATTCGGATTCAATTTTGGCTTCCGTAATAAGAACTTCTGTCTGTAACTTGAAGTCTTAAAATCTACCACTAGTGTAATCTAACATTGAAATTTGGAGAGATTTGAATCTAAACACAACTGAGACTGCTAATAAGAGAGCTTAAATGATAATATGCTTACTATTTCTTTTAAATGATTTCTTTGATCCTCAGAGAAAACATTGACTCTTCATCTCAAGATTGACCTGATCAGGGATACATCTCAGTATTGCTCAAAAGATGAAAAAAATTGTAATTTTATGTGTGTGCGGTCTTTGGCGAAAAGCGGTGAATGCTTTTGGTTCCCCAAAGAAAATCAATCCAGAGAATGAATTGGACAAAGCCAGGAGCATATTGAGAGTGATGTCTCAAAAGACTTTTAGGAACTGTAAAATTGAGTGCAGCAATATAAAACTATTCACACGTTTTATTAGATCCTTGTAGGACTGCAAACTGATTTTCTCATTGAGATACTGTTGCTGTAAATATTTAGGGAGAAAAAGTGTGTTGATAAGTCTCTGGCATTAAATATTCACAATGGAAGAGTGTATTAAAAGAATAAAGTTTATTGCACTTACAAATCCGGGTTCATTTTATGATTGTTTTCTGAGATCCTTTTCTTGAAAATCATGTATCTTCAAGTGGCGCAGTTGGTTAAACATCTGCCTTCAGCTCAGATTCCTGGGGTTGAGTCCCTGTGAGTCCCTGCATCAGTCCCTGCATCAGTCCCTGCATTGGACTCCCTGCTCAGCGGGGAGCCTGCTTCTCCCTCTCCCCCTGCCTGCGGCTCCCCTGCTTGTGTGCTCTCTCTCTCTTTGTCTCTTTTTCTCTGTCTCTCTCTCTCCCCCCCCGACAAATAAATAAATAAAATCTTAAAAAAAAAAAAAGTCAGTCCTATATCTTCAAAGTCTTTCCTTGTAACTCTTCATCCTTGGTAGGTACAAAAGATTAATATGGTTGGGGAAAGTCCTGAACACCAAATTATGACCATTGATAAAACTCATTAAAACTTGGTGGGTTGGAAATGCTGCCTCCTGTTTGATGACTTTCAGATGAAATTTTGTCTCTTGTCTGAAATATTGAATTGAGAATGAGCGCAGATGTCTTGGAGTCACTTGTAGGAGACCTTAAGGATCTCTTCACCTTAGTTCCTCAAGTATAAAATATTAATTATTTTATATGTTCTTTTTTTTTAAGATTTTATTTACTTATTTGACAGAGAGAGAGAGAGACAGCCAGCGAGAGAGGGAACACAAGCGGGGGAATGGGAGAGGAAGAAGCAGGCTCATAGCAGAGGAGCCTGATGTGGGGCTCAATCCCNCCCAGCAGAGGAGCCCGATGTGGGGCTCAATCCCAGGACCCTGGGATCATGCCCTGAGCCGAGGGCAGACACTTAAAGACTGAGCCACCCAGCCACCCCTATTTTATATGTTCTTATGTAACTCTTAGTAGAGGTTTTTTGAGAAAGATTGTTTTTACTCTGAATCACAATTTGAAAAGTAGGTACTGGGAGAATTTGACTGGTAGAAAGGTCCTGGCTACTTTGTAGACATAGGATAAAAAGTGCTGTTTTGAGTTAGAAGGGATCTAAGATAATATGATGGCAGTTTTCAAGCACAGGTGAATGTGGCATTTTATTGAAAGAACCTAGATTGAAAATGCTTTGTAGTCCAGGCATAGAGACTTCATGGACAGTTTGAGTGGTTTAGAATCTGTGCTGTGCCCTCCTGTCTCCCATTTCTCAAGCTCATATCCCCTAAGAATAAGGTGTGAATTATTTGGAGGTTGAAGTCGGGATGATATGAAAGGGCAACTGGACCAGAGGAGGAATATAGGCTCTGGTGTTCTTGTTAGTAAGCACTGTAGTCTGTTGGAATATGGTGTGGCGAGTTAATTAAACCTTCCCAGGAGAATATTAGGATCTTGTGACGAATTCTCTTGCACATCTGAATGCCTTCTTGGTTCTCATATATTGTTTAGCCTTTTTTTTTTCAAGGTCCCTGTCAAGGTAGTGGGTGCTCAGTATATTGATTGTGAACACTGAGTGACTGTTGGTCATTTTAATGAAATGAATTTAATGATGTGAATTTTAATGAAAAGAGGTTTTTATATTTTGTGAAGAGTGTCAGTGATTTGCTTTGTGTTTTAAAAACGTTAAATGAATAAACTCCAGTTGCCTTCAGAAATGTTACCTTTTAGACTTTCTCAGTGATGAATGAAAATGAAAAATTAACACAGGGGTGACTATGTACTACTGGTTTCAGCTCTTTTATCTTGAACGAGTTCTGCAACCTTGAGCAGATTTCCTAATTTGGACTTCATTTTCCTCATCTTTCAATAAAAGAGTTAAGTTGGATAATCTTTAAAGTTTGTTCTAACTCTATAAATCTGTGCTTTTGAATGAAGAACAAGGTGGGAGTTCAAAATAGTACGAGTATTTCCTAAATCAAGTTAAATGAGTTTAATAAGAGAAGGAGGCACATTCACTAAGTTTTTAGCAGAATTTTGATGAGGAAGAAAAGAGAAAAGTTAATAGAGAAAACATTCCTTATAGTAGATATGGTGCAAAGAGTTGAATAGTAGCAAAACCTGGTGTGGGATGTTATGACAAAGAGATTTGTTTGATTAGAGCAAAGAATTTTTGGGGGGTTAAGATAGTTTTCATTTTCTTTGTCTAGAAGCTCAATTTCTGATAAAATGGCCATTTAAAGTCTGGGTTTCTTTGTTTTGCTTTTTTTTTTTTTTTAAAGCATTTATCCATTTGGGAGAGAGAGAGAGCATGAACGGGGGCGGTGGGGGGGAAAGCCGGCTCCATGCTGAGTGGGGAGCCCCACATGGGGCTAAATCCCAGGATCCCAACATCAGGACCTGAGCTGAAGTCAGCCGCTTAACTGACTGAGCCACCCAGGCTCCCCTAAAATCTGTTTTTAATAAAGTTTTATTCTTCATTTTTTAAAACCCCAACATTTTTGCTTCAGGACCCACTTACCCCCCTCACCCTCTGCCCCTCCAAACCACAGGAATCATGTTATTCATTTCCTCTTTAACTGAGTTGTGTAGTTTCCTCACAAAATTCAAAGTATAGCCGAAGTGAAAATCTTATCGGGCTGTTGGAGAATGAAAATAATACCGATAGAGGTTAAAATGTGTCTCCTTTCTATTTTCCTTTTCACAGATTGCTCTTGATAAGAATAGATTATTAGTAAGATCCATTTTTTTTCTTAGAAATATCTGTTATTCCAGATAATGTTTTTCTACTGTGAACTTTCAGAAATTAGCATAACATATTTCATGCAGAACGATTTAAAAATCAAGGAACCGATTTGTTAGAAATGTATTTCCTCTAAACATGTACCTTTTCTTTATTGGTAGTCTGAAAGACTCCTAGAACATTTTGTGTAAAAGAGGAACTGCCTTCAGTGAGTCCTCAAGTATTCATTTATGTTGGTGCACAGAAATGTACTGCTTTTTGTAGAGTGGTATGACCACAAAACGTAAAGTTAATCATTCTTTCTTTTGGGGAAAAAAAAAAAAAAGCAGTCAAACTTACATGATGTAATTTGACCAAAACCATTAATAATACTCATGATGATACATTTCTCAAGGGAAAAGAGCCTGAAATAAATCAACTATAATGCCTTAAAAATTGGAAATGAGTGTTAGAGGAACCTGAAAATGAAGCATTCTTATGTAAATATCTTTGAAAATTCTCAGACTGTGTAAGTAGCATTAAAAACTGTGCCTGTTGATTCTGCTTGATTCTTTTAATAATTGCCAGTAATGCCTTTGATCCCGGAAGGTGTATCTGAATGTTCTTTCAAACACATACATTGTGTAATTCCTAAGTCATTATTTCACTGCCCTTTTTAATTTTTCACAAAGTATTCCAAGCTTATAATAATAAGATAAAAAGATCTCCTTTGTAACAATTTTAGAGTTAAATCATTTTGAAAGTTTCAGCCTGGAAACCTTTGCACTAGTAATGACTTCGGGACTCCTGACATTTAGCTGGATGACTGATCCCAGTGTATGGCTGCCAAGTGAAGGGAAGACATTGAGGCGTGCGATGCGTAGAATTGCTTTGACTCACTCCCGTCCCCTGGCAGCGGTTGCAGCCTGGCGGCAGCAACACCAAATCTGTACACTCGCATGTTTGAAAGCTGCTTTTCTTAGGCTCCCACAGCAGTTTGTATAGAGGAGGAGCCAAAGTAAGATGTCTACAGAGACTTTCTCAAAAGCAATTCACTCATAACCTACAAAGAACTCCTTTTAGATTGGGTCCTATCACTATGCCCCACAGACTCCTATTAAAGCCTTTGCTGCAGAAGTAGTGTAAGGAACAGGCCTGGTGAGTTTTGCTCTGTTGAAATCTGTTGTAGAGTGTTTCAAGAAATACAGCTTTAGAATAATTTAGAGCTGGAAGGGCCTCTCCGGGGCCAGATGGAGGGGACCAGAGACTCGGAGGTGAGGTGATCTAGCCAAGGCATGCTTCTGCTTAGAGTTAGTGTTTTAATCCAAGTTTTCAGACTCTCTTATGAGTGTTTTTACTGTGTCAGAAGTATGTTCCCATGAGTAGGAAGAAATAAAGAGCAAAACAATAATAAAAAGGACATTTTTAGCCATAGCGTAAGTTTTAATTAGAAGTGTCATTGCCCCAGATCTGACAGGAAGATGCAGACAGAGGTTTCAGATCCTGGAAGCTGGAACTGATTCAGAGCTGGATGTGTGGTGTGTATGTACTTACTCTGTGAGATGAGCGGTTTTGAGGGAAATCAGAGCTTTTCCTCTCAAATACTAAAGGTTGTCCAGTGAACTTATTGTCAGTTCTTGAGCACCTGTGAGGAAATGGTGTCTCTCAGCTAATGGAGGCTTAAGGATCGTATTGGTAGGAAGCAGCAGTGACTCCTCCTGCCCTCTCCATAAACAGTAATGGTTTCCACTTTAGTAACTACAGGGTCTGTTCCCTGGTCTCTTGGTCTCCTTGTCAAAATCACTGGTGCAGATTGCTCCAGAGAAGCTGCTTTAGCCCCCTTCCACTAGATTTTCTTTGATGATCTTAAAGAAACTCACAATTTAAACACCTTTATTTGTCTTTCATGCACGTGTGGGCAGCAATTACCCACATAGACCTTTTAAATTAAAAATGCAACTATAGTATCTAAGAAGAATTTAATGGAAATGTGCTGTTTCTGCTTAGAGAAGAAGAAAAAAGCAATGTGATATAGTGGAAAGGGTTCTAATTTTGTGGTCAAGAAACCTGGATCTTAACTGTGCCACTAATTCATTTGGTGAACTTGAGTTAACCTTTCATCTGTATGGGTCTTGGCTTCCCCCTTTATAAATTGGAAGACACAGTGACCTACGAAGACTGGATTTCCAGTCCCTATTAATTCTACAAAATGAAGCATTTCATTTTAGAAGAGTAGCTCCTTAAACAGATATTATCCTATAAATTAAATATGACACCCAGGAAAAGCAGTAAAACATGCATAGTTTCCTAAGAAAGTCAATTATAACGAGTTGCAGATAATTCTTTTCAAAGTCAAAACTTTCCATTTCATCAGTGGGTAGCATGCTCTAGAAGTAAATTGATCATTTCTTTTTACAGTATGGGAATCTAAAATATCTAGATACTTAAGCTTTTAAAAAGACTTACAGACTCTGCTTCTGAAGGAAAAATATTAGGTCTATATCTAGGAAAATTTAGGTAGATGTAGATTTCATCTGAGTAAGTCTAGACTTACACTTTTATCGGAATCATCACAGACTAAAACTAAAAATATCTGATTAGATAACTCAGCCTTCTACTTTGCCTTGATTATGTATTTATTCCACATTAATTCTTCTCATTAATTTCATTTTAATTGGTCCTAACTTGTGTTACTGCCATCCCTAATGGTAAAAGAGTGCCTTTGCAGCTTATGCATGCAGGGACATGGTACTGCTTTAAAGGTTTTACTGGAAACCTGCTGATTTCCAGTAAATCAGTATTTAGGCCAGTGAATTTGTTTTCAAATAGCATAGAGCAGTGGTAGTAGTAATTACTGTCCTAATATAATGATGCTTACCTTTCATTATCAAATGAAGTGGCTGATAAAAGCACATTTGTTAAATTGGATTTTCTTTCTAACTTGTGTAGGCTGTCCTTGTAGGTCCTAGAGCACTTACGATGTAATTGAGCTCTTTTTTATTCTCTGTGGTGGTGGCAGAGGTTCAACTTGAGATTTAAAATCAGTGTTATTAGTCAGAGGTGTATTTTATTTTATTTTTTTAATTTCAAATGGGGGCACCTGGGTGGACTCAGTAGGTTAAGTGTCCAGCTTTGGCTCAGGTCATGATCTCAGGGTCCTGGATCAAGCCCTGAGTCAGACTCCCTGCTTGCCTCTCTCCCACTCCCTCTGCCTCTCCCCCCTGCTTGTGCTCTTCCTCTCTCTCTCTCTCTTTTTCTCAAATTTTAAAAAGAAAATTTCAAATGAAATACAGTTGACATAAAAGTTTCAGTTGTACAACATAGTAATTCAACATTTATATACAGCATAAAATGCTCACCATGATAGTTACCATCTGTCACTATACAAAGTTATTATATTATTGACTATATTCCCTGTGTTATACTGTTTCATCCCCATGACTTATTGATACCTCATAATCACCCTCACCTATTCTGCTCACCTCCCCTCTGACACCCACCAGTTTGTTCTCTGTATTTATGAGCCTGTTCAGTTTGTTCATTCTGTTTTTTAGATTCCACATATAGGTGAAGTCGTATGGTATTTGTTTGTCTCTGACTTAATTCACTTAGCATAAAACTTTTTAGGTCCATCCATGTTATCACAAATGGCAAGATTTCCTTCTTTGTTATGGTTGAATAATATTCCATTGCATACATATGCCATGTCTTTAGCCATTCATCATCAGAGGACAGTTGGGTTGTTTCCTTATCTTGGCTATTGTAAATGATGCTGCAGTAAACATTGGGGTGCTTATGCATATCTTTTCAAATTAGTGTTTTTGTTTTCTTCAAAGCAAATATCCAGAAGTGGAATTCCTGGATTGTATGGTATTTCTATTTTAATTATTTGAGGAACCTCCATAGTGTTTGCCATAGTGGCTGTGCCAATTTACATTCCCACCAATGGTGTGTGAGGGTTCCCTTTTCTCCACATCCTTGCCAACACTTATTTCTTTTTTTTTTGATACTAGCCATTGTGACTGGTATGAGGTGATAACCTCATTTGGTTTTGATTTGCATTTCCCTGGTGATTAGTGATGTCAAGCATCTTTTCATGTTTCTGTTGGTCATCTGTGTGTCTTCTTTGGACACACATCTGTTCAGGTCCTCTGCCTGTTTTTAAATTGGATTGATAATTTTTTATGTTCAGTTGTATGAGTTCTTTATATTTTTTGGCTACTAAGCCCATATCAGATATATTATTTGCAGATATTTTTTCAGTTTGATGTAGTCCCAGTTTTTTATTTTTGCTTGTTTTCCTTGCCTGAGGGACAGCCAAATATTGCTAAGACTGCTGTTCAAGAGTTTACTGCCTATATTTTCTTTCTGGAGTTTTATGGTTTCCGGTCTTAGGTTTTTAGGTCTTTAATCCATTTTGGGTTTATTTACATGCATGGTATAAGAAAGTGGCCTCGTTTCATTCTTTTGCATGTAACCGTCTGGTTTTCCCAACACCGAACAGGTGTGGTCTTTTAAGAATTATCTGATGCCCACCAGCTCAGACCAGAAATTGGTAAGGGGATGCTATAAAGGATAGCTATTTCTTCAAACAGGTAACTATCCATTAATCTCGTTTTATTCATATATAATTGACTACTGACATTAGTTTCAGGATTTGATATTTGTAAATATTGGGAAATGATCCCCACACTTACAACATCCATCACCACACAGAAATTTTTTGTGTGTTTGTGATGAGAACTCTTAACATCAAAATTCTCTTAGCGATTTACAAATATACAGTACATTAGTATTAACCATAGCCACCATGCTGTGCATTAAATTCCAGGACTTATGTATTTTATAACTGTGAATTTGTGCCTTTTATCCACCTAGAGTAGCTTTTCTAACAACTACTTCATAACGTTTACGTGTAAGCAGAGAAACTTTATAAAAACATCCACTAGATGGCACTTTATAATTATGTTTAGAATCAGCCCTAGCGCATTCTTGACTAGAGCGTATCATTGAAACAGAGTGTATCTTTCTCTGAAGGTTGGTTCTTGGTGACTGTCTGGACTCATAAAAACTTAAAAATCTTCAAGTGAAAAGTTTTTAATCAGTCATTTTGTTGTATCTCTCACTTATTGTAAAGAATATTTCCACAACATCCCTGACATGTTCCTGAATACCACGTAACTGGGCACCCTTATCAGTAACACTGGGAAGCCTGCTTTCTTAACCATTTAAAATTAATATGGCAAGTATAGAAAAAAACTGGTCCTCTGTAGCCATCAATTAGAAAATAATATGTGTTTTCTGCTGGGTGTATAGGACTTACATATATTTGGTATGGTCCCAAAGTTCCTTTAAAGTTAAGGTTCTAGGGATGCATGGGTGGCTCAGTCTGTTAAGCATCTGCTTTCAGCTCAGGTCCTGATCCCAGGATCCTGGGATTGAGTCCCACGTTCAGCTCCTTGCTCGGTGGGGAGCCTGCTTTGCCCTCTGCCTGCTGTTCCCACTACTTGTGTGCACCCTCTCCCTCTCTTTTTCTCTCTGTCAAATAAATAAAATCTTTTTTTAAAAAAGTTAAGGTTCTAAGAATCACTGGTTTGATCCTGTGGAACATTTTTAGCATTTGAATTCATTTTCCAATTAATTATTAATATGCTAATAATCTTATTCTTAATAGTGCATATAATTTTGTGAATGATTTGGTTAATCTGTGCTTTTCCAATTAGTCTTTTTAAAAGCTTATTGTTAACTAAAGCTTAGAATATACCCCTATGTTTTCTTATTTTTTGGTTTTTGAATGACTTATGTTTTAAGTTAAAGTTACAAATTAAAGTTAATAAAAAGAAAAAACTCACCTATAATCTTGTCATGTAGAATTAATGTTGTGAATAATTTAGCATTCATTCTTCCAGGTTTTCTTTTTTTTTATGGCCATGCATATATTAGCACATATTTATAATTTATTTTTATAAGAAAGAAATTACAATATTTTTATATCCCATGTAACCTGTCCCCTTTTTTTCACTTAACGGTTTGTCTCAAACATCTTTTCAGGGCACCTGGGTGGCTCAGTCGTTAGGCGTCTGCCTTTGGCTCAGGTCATGATCCCAGTGTCCTGGGATCAAGCCCCACATTGGGCTCCCTGCTCCACGGGGAGCCTGCTTCTCCCTCTCCAGGTCCCGCCTGCTTGTGTTGCCTCTTTCTCTGTCAAATAAATAAAATCTTTTAAAAATATCTTTTCATGTCAATAAAAGTATTTACACAGAATTCTTAGTCACTCTAAATTGTGTGTTTTGTTGTTTTTTTTTTTTTAAGATTTTATTTATTTGTTTGAGAGGGAGAGAGAGAGAGCACAAGAGCGGGGCGGGTCAGAGGGAGAAGCACACTCTCCGCTGAGCAGGGAGCCCCATGTGGGATTTGATCCTGGGACTCTGGGATCATGATCTGAGCCAAAGGCAGACCCTTAACTGACTGAGCCACCCAGGTGCCCCAAATTGTGTTTTTTAAACCATTTTCCCACTGTTTATATTTAGGCTCTTCCCCGTTTTCTTCTACCCATAGGATTTTGAAATGCAGAGATATTCCTTTACTTATAATATTTACTAATGAGAGTGCTGGATTAAAGTGGCGTAGATCAGCCTAGCAAAGCATCTATTTATAATAAGTTCTCAATAATGTTGAATGAATTCGTTACTTTTTGGCTATATGAGGTTAATCATTAATAGTTGTTAGTTATAGTTTATTTCAAGTTTATTTGAATGTTTATATTCTGTGATTAATTATTGTGATGATAAGAATAGCACTCCTTTAAGGTACATATACACTTACTGTATGCAAGGCAGTACTCTAAGCAGTTTACATATATATAATCTTCACAATGTGGTAGATTCTGTTAACTATTCCCCTGTCAATAGATGAGGATGCCAAGGCCCAGAAAGGCTAGGTTATTTGCCCCAGGGCATACAGTTAATAATCTGTTGATCCAGGTTTATGAACCCAGGAAAAAACAAGAGAACCCACACTGTTAACCTTTATACCAAACCACATGAAACACTAGATATAAACAAAGTAGAATTGAGCAGGATAGTCTGGGATTTCTTTCAAAGCTGGATTTTTTTTTTTTAAGGTTAAAAACAAAAAGGATTATAGGTGTGTGGGGTTCTTATTTAAATTAGCGTTATCAGAATTTCTTATTGAATGCAGTACTGCAAGTTTTAAAGTTTATAGTAGAGATTACAGCCTTGCTACACCACACATGTCTTATTTTGTAAGGATGACACAAGGGGTACATATTTTTTAATTTGTATGGAACTTATAGACCATGGTAGTAATTTAATATTACTCAAAATTTGGGCTCAAAGAGTTTTCTGGGGTTTGATTCTGAGCAGGCTTCTCTGAAAGTGAAGCTGCATGGCTCCTTCGCTGCAGATGCATTTATTTAAGGAACATTTATGAAGTACCTAATACGTGCCAGGCACAGTAATGGCACTGGGCATACAAAGGTAAAGAAAATGTCGCCCCTTTAAGAAGTTCCTGATACACAGCCAGCAGCATTGACAGTATCCCCAAAGCAACAGCCTTCCCTGATCATGCTTGATTAGTTGCTTTTGGATTGTGTCTTTATGAAATGGAAAAACTAAACAAATCAAATTAAGAAGTGAACAAACAAAAACAAGGAGATGTTAGTACAGTCCAAGCTTTTCTTTCCTCTGAACTTGTCCTGAGGGGAATCTGTAAAAGCCCCTCTCATCTTGATGTCGTGTGCTTAAAATTCCTCCACAAAGAGTCAGCCATTAAATGTTACTCTTTCCCAAAACCGTTTTTTAAAAAAATGAGTGTTAATTTATTATGTTACTTGATCCCCTTGTCTCATGGGAACAGCCCCGTGTGTGACAGCCTGGGAGGAGTTGGAATTGGCATTTTAAAGGAGGACGTATGGTAGCAATGACCAGCTCCAGTGAGAAAGTCAGACCTGGGTCTCAGGGGTCAAGGGAGGCTGGAATGATCAAGTGTGTACCAGGACGTCATTCAGGATTTCAGATGCTTCCTGCTGAGGCCTTAAGTATTGCTGTGGCACTGACACCCAAGTCCTGTTTTGGGATGATGGAGGGCTGAAGAGGCCAAACCTTGCCCATTGGCCACATGGACTGTTTGGTTTGTAGGAAGGTCTAGAAAAGTTCCCAGAGCAGAGTTGAAGGGTGGCGTAAATGAACACATCCAACTTCCCTGTTTTAACTAGATGTACCTCTGACCAGACTCAGTTACCATCTCAAGGAGTATCTCTTCCCAAGACAAAATTTTCAGAAGTCCAGGCTTTCTAAAAAGGGGACAAGGAGCATGAATGGCAGTAGACCTGCAAAAAGCAAGGGTGAAATGATTGCCGGTTAAAATAAGAATGTTGATTGGCTTGGCTGTGGTGACAGGAGGTTGGGTTTTCAGGAAGAAACCACTAAAACCATAATTTAGGTAATATTTATAGGAGACATTTGTGATTCTATTCAATTACTAGGTCTTGTTTCAGTTTTTTAAAGGCCCCTTCCGGTGTGGACGGTTCCTGCAAAACCTGGCGCATATGTACAGAAGGGACACACTCATGTTTCCACTTTCTCACTCAGTGATTATTCAGTTCTATTTTTTAAAAAGTACAGATTTGTAATTCCAGATAATCTTTCATTAAATGAACAGGTTGACTCTTTGTTGCTCTTGTGGAAGTTTCAGACTTGCACATCGTGTTTTGTAAATGCCCGTTGGCTCTGCATTGCTTGGCTGTCCAGAAGGCCCTCAACTTGCAAAACTATTTCATACTCAGTTTTGTAGCGTGTGTCTTCACATGTGTTTTGCTGTGGTGATTCCTCCCTTACTGGAATAATTTTTAAAGGAACTGAATAGTGGAAGCATGATGGTATTGCAAATAAATAATGTCTTAGAAACCTGTTTTCGCCAGGTACACCAATGTTGATAGCTCATAGGTAATCAACACAGCTAGACATAGAAATATTAACAGACATAGAAGTTCTATGACATTAGCACTATAACTGAGCCAAGGTCACATAGGAAGTACTCAAGCTGATTGAAAATACCTTCAGAATATAGTGTAGGCAAGCCTTTCATATTCCGGGGAATGGGAAGGTTGGGGTGAGATGATAGTGGCATTGGTTAATGTAGTCATGGAGGAAAAGCCCTATGAAGCTTGTTTTTCAGGGAGTTTAAATTATCTTTAAAATGTGAATTTTTGGGGACGCCTGAGTGGCATAGTCGGTTAAGCATCTGCCTTTGGCTCGGGTCATGATCCCCGGGTCCTGGGATATAGTCCTGCATCTGGCTCCTTGCTCAGTGGGGAGCCTGCTTCCCCCTCTGCTTGAGGCTCCCCCTGTTTGTGCTCTCTCTCTCTCTCTCTCTCTCTTTCTCTGAGAAATAAATAAGATCTTAAAAAAAAGAAAAGAATTTCATTAAAAAAACAAAATGTGAATTTTTTTATATATTGGGTTTATTTAGAGTACTGATTCTCAACTAGGGAATCATACCACTTCCCAGGGAATGTATGGAAATTTGTGAGACATTACTTATCTGAGATTGGGGGTTACTACCACCTGAGATTGGGGGTTGGGGTGACAAAAAGGGTAGGAACTTGAGATGTATGTTGACTCAGCAGTGAGTGAAACAGTCTTGCCTAGTGAAGAATTGTCTCACCCAGAGTCTCAAAAACTTCCTAAGAAATGCTGATGTAGAGTATAGGATATTCCTGCAAGTTAAACAGAACCAAATAAATAATGGGAAGTGTCTGTCTGCTTGTTGGACTCTGAGGATGCATGCCACATGCATAAAGAATAAGGTAGATGGTACTGTAATCCTGTAGAAATTCGGGAGACTTCTACACTTACTATTTTATTAAGGCAAATCATCTTGTGGATAGTTTTACTCAGTTGCTTAACTGAGGGTAAATTTTATTTCCCACTCTCAGAGTAAAACTAGCAACAGGGGGGCTATAGATATAAATTTCCCAGAGTCCAAGGCCTGCTGGCTGTAAAAGCCAGTCTAGATCATGGAAGAGGCTACACCCGTAGCTACTACACCTAAAGCATGTTCTCAGCAGCTACTGATGATGTAATCAAAAAACAAAATAAAATGACGACATTCAACATTCTTTGTAACAGTGCAGTGTAATGAAATCCAAACTTAGGGAGGAAAAATCCAGTTTTATAAATGTACTACAGATAGAATTATTGTTTTAAAGGCAGATGTTGAATAAATTCACGAAGATATTAGGAACACGGATGGGGAGGAGTAGTGGGGTTCAAAGAAGGAAAGAAAACAAGGTGTTAGCAGCTTTTCTTAAGGAAGGAACATTTACTGGTTTTCTTTCAGTGTTTTGCATTATTGAGAGATTACAGATGATTCACTGTGATTTCTTAGACATTTGTCTCCAAGTTTAGTTCTTTCTAGGACAGGTCATACATGCATTTATCACTTAACCGAATGTATTCTTTGTAGTAAGTATGCTTCAATCAAATGTGGAAGACAAACCTGCAAACATAAAAATTTCAATCCAAGGTGATAATGTTATAGTAGTTGTGTGAATAAAATACTGTGGGGCCCAAGGAATACACTCCGCTAAATCAACTTTTGGCCTTTGACTGCAATATGAAAATTGAGTTACCTGGAAATGAGACAGAACAACGTTTCTACCGTCCCACTAGACCCAGAACATTGGCTGAGGACCTAGGATAACTAGTATAAACAGAAAATGGAATTTCTAAATTCACTTTAATTAGGATATGATATGTTGAGAGTCTGCTTTATTTCAACGTATGTAGTCAAGTATATGCTTCAGTTCTGAATACTCAAATCTATAAAACCTTCCACAGTAATTGAATTACAGACAAAAAAGGCCCATTTGCTATAGTCGCAGTCATTATGTAGTGAAGCGGTTAATTTTGAGCTAGTGTGAAAAGATGTCACATGGTCACAGACAGGATGAGAAAGAGAAAATGACTTTTCACTGCAGCGTATTGATTGGTACCTCAGAAGCCTGCCACTTTGTTCTCTATTAAATTACACTTAACATATTTGATTTTAAAATAACTCACTGGCTTTCTTTTTTGCTTATAAAATTTATACAGGTCAAAAACACTGAAAAACTTGGCGGTAAAAATAGCAGTCACCCTCGATGCATATATAGCTCCATAACCATTGTGAACATTTTGGTCTTTATTCTTCCAGTATTTTTTCTAGACATGGATGCAGTTTTCAGTTTGTTTTCTTCTCAATAAGAAGTATAAAGTATAAATGTTACAGTATTTTAAGGAAATTTTTTTTTTAATTTAAGGAAAAATTTTTTTTCACTTGTTGATTTTACTAATTCCCTATGTCGTTTCTTGTTAGAGTTTCCTTCCTATTTTAGTGTTTTAGATGTATTTCACAAAGATGGTGGGATTGAGGGATTGATACCTTGTGGAGTTGTGCATTCTATACATGTGTCCTTCTTTATGTGTTCCCCATATATCTGTAAAATCACTGCCATTTGATAAAGTTGGGAGGCAAAGTTTCTTTTTCAGGGAAAAGAAAATAGCTATTTTACTAGAGAGGAAAATCTTCAGAGTATTTATTTACAAGGGTTTATTTATGCCAGCATTTGCCTGATGCTGACAGAGTGACACTTTTGGTTATCGTTCTTTCATTCTGCTTCCTAGGACTTCACTGCAGATGCTGTGAGTCCCTGCGTGTTCACACGCTTAGGGGGTTAATGCTTCTTTGTGAAACTGAGCTGTCAGGCTCTCAGTCAAGAACATACTACGTGTTGGCTTTATGGATGGGTCTCAAAAGTTACATTTGGCTTTTGGGGACATGTTCAAGCAAAACCATATTTTCTGGGAGCATGGAATACTTTACTGTCCAAGTACAGATCCAGTTCTCTAATACCTATCATTCTGTCAGCTCTGAACAGAGAGTGTGTGATATGCATGTGTGTGCAGACACATACATGTGTTAACTTTAAAAGCATAGCTCTTTTCCGTGAAAGGTTTTCTTTTCCTTATTGCTTGGAAAATTCTGATGTTGTAAAGGGGGCTTTTCACCTTGGATTACAAATCTTCCGTGGGGCTCAGTTAGACAGGGCTGTTTCTCTTTACTTACTGAGCTTTAAGGACTATTAGTTACTGAAGACAAGAGCTTCCCCCCATAATTTTACCGTGTCCATGCTTCTTGTTTTTTTTGTTTTGTTTTGTTTTGTTTTGTTTTCTTATTAAAAGACCCACAAGCAATAGCTGTTGAAGTTAAGGAAAATAATTTTCAATAAATGATATAATACTGTGGTGTTTATTTTCCCTAATTGTTTAAAATGGAGCATGGAGAGATACTAGGGGTATTTTTATTGTTTTAACATAGGCTGTTTCATTATTGAAGCTACATATTGTTATAAGATTTTTTGTTGTAGTAGAAAATGTGAAAGGCCAAAAATAGATACTATTTTAAAATATGAAACACAAACTCTGTTTAGGTTTAAGGTCCTCAAAAATTTTTGTTACAGTATAGTAGTGTACTTTCAGTAGTATATTTTTGCTGAGATAATAGAATAGTTCCTGTTGCAGGAGATGCTCAGTGACTCTTGAGGACCATCCTGACATCACACAGGTGGAACTGAGAGGCTCTGCGGGTGGTCAGATGGGCGCTGTTACTATGAGAAGTTCTTATATCATCACAGCAGGCAGAAATGTCCCAGGCAGTGGCAGAACATAAACAGCTAACTTCTAGGCTGACAAATAAAGCTAATTCATGATTAAATTTTAGGGAACATTTTTTTCCCCATGGTTGGGAGTGGGGTGTCTAACTGAACTATTACTGTCCACTGTGAACAGTGAGAAAAATGCTTTTCTAAAATCAAAGACAGATATTGTATTTGGAATTTGTTCAAGAAGAGTAACTTTACAATTTACAAATACACTTTTAACTGCAGAATTTTGTTATCTGTCTTCAAAGGAGAACTGCTTGTTGATAGTTAGGCCACTTCCTGCCTTTCATCTTCTTTTCTGTCTGTGGACAAAGGGAAAAAAAAGTAGCTCTATAGTAATGACCGTCCTTTTTTAGGAGTTGTTTTAGAACACAGGCAACTGAATTAGCTATTTTAAAAAATAAAGTTGGCTCTTGTGAAAATGCAGTTCTGATTTTGTGGTGGGGTCACTACAAATGGCTTTCAGATAACTTCCTGCCAGATAAAAGGTCAGCGGTATAATCTATAGAGAAACTGGGGGATGGAAAGTAAGAATTTATAAGCCTTCAGAGCCAGGACCTTCTATAGACTGACGGGAGCCTGCCAGAATGGAGAGCAAGTTTTAAGAAATAGGAAACCCTTCTAACAGAAGACAATATCTGACAGAGAAAAGACACTGATTTGTCAGCTTGACAGGTTCTTGTCCTTGGCATCAGCATAAAGCTACCTTGATCTGAGTAACTAGAGGATATTTAATCCAGTGCTTCCTGTAAGGAACGTTGAGGGCGGCAGTTTGTGGCAACATTAGGCTAGTTGCAGAAGTCATACTTGAACAGCCTAATTGCTCAAGGTGATTTTTCTAAATGAAATTGAAGAAAGAAAGGAAATGGGGGGAGATTCATCCAGGATTGAAACTTACCTGAGTTTGCTGAATATTACATGTAAAAGACACACCATTCCCTTTCTTCCTCAGCTGTCATTTTTCTTCATCAACTCCCACCAGTACTGCATCTGAAGAGGATAATGCAGGTTATCCTGCCATGAGTAATGGACCCTGATTTCCACTTCTCTGATTGCTTACTGTCTGCTCTAAGTAATGCCTTACAGAAATTTTCCATGTCCTGGGGCACTCTGACTAATGTCTTGTTTGGGCAAAAGTTCCACTTACCACAGAATCCTTCATTCAACTTCTCTGATTTTTATTTTTATTGATTTTCAGTTAAAACTCTCAGTGCAGGATTTTGCTCTCCCATATTTTGTGGCCACAAGGCTTCTTACTGGTATGCATTTTTTTCCTTGAGATACTTAAAAGGAGCCTGGAGAATTGTAAATAGTCCTCAAAATACATCATTTCTTGCCTTCTGCATTCTTCAGTGACTTCTCTCATTAGGATAATAGAATAAAATCGCCTTTTAGAAGCTTTTCTTATATTAATCCAGTTCATTTCAGAGACTGAACATGGAGAAGAAAGAAACCAAGAATTCATTCTGTTATCTTATTGTAAATAAACGTGGCAATTTTGAATTTTAAAAACACCAGTTTATCCATTTCTCTTACTGATAATACAACTTCAAAGCAATCTCATGTTTGTAATTTAGTACCCCCCCAAAAAAAAACCCAGCAGGTAACAAAACAACAATTATTTGCTCAAAAGGGACCCAAATTTATACCAACTCAGAGAGTAAGAACATTTAGTTTTAAACTTAGCTTCTTGTGGACTTAATTTTGTAGAACTTTAAATTGATGGGGTTGGACTCCTATTTCTAAGGCCCCTTCCTGGTCTGACATTGTGCAGTTTCATTAGTGAGCCCGAATTTCTATCTCATGGAATCCAATATCTAGAAATAACCCTGAGAAGCCTTCTGGTTTGCTTCCCTCTGTTACAGGAGTAGTAGAGTCCAATTTTAATATAAGAATAACTGGTCATGCTTCCCCCCCCCCTTTTTTAACGCACTCAGGAAGAATTTCATCTTTTTGGTGATTGGTATAGGCCTGTAGTTTCTGACTACAGGATGTTTAGGGAGCATTCTGAACAGGTACTATGGTTACCGAGTTCCAAAAGCTAGCTCGTGGTGGTGGCTCAGACCCTGTTACGTTTATGAAGGAAGTAGTGAAAGCTGCCGCACCTTCCTCCCCACCCACAGCACACGTTGCTTTATATCCTGCTCCACACGGAGGATTTGAAGTAGTAGAGAAATTAGGATTTAGGGTTCCATGGAGCTGTTTGGTAGCAGTGAGTCCTCTTAAATGCATTTCAAAAGTTTTGAAAGTTGGAATAAACACGGACTCCAGGATATTATTTGGGAAATACTAAAAGCAAATCTTAGATGCAAAATACTAAACTTACCAGCCACAGAGCAGGGAAAAATCACCCAACAAAATATGTATCTGGATTCCGTTTGTTAATATTTACTTGTTCCATAGAGGTCATTAAATGAACTCAAGAATACGTAATCCGGTGACCCTTATAAACTGCCAGCACAATTATTTAATTGTAGTCAGGCTCATAATGCTAATTGAAAAGAAGTGAAACCCTACTGAGTCACTTCAGCGATGCATGGTGCATGACACTTGAAAGAGAAAATCACAGGTTAAAGCCAACAAAGGTAATCATCATGTATTTTACCTCTGAGCCCCTTGGTCTTCAGAGGACTTCACAGGAACCTTCTTTTTAGTTTAATCCCATTTTTAAAAAAGTATTGCAGCAATCGCAGTTTACTGTTTTCCCACATGCTTCTAGAGCCGCCTCCACCTAGTGGACAGGAAGCCTTGAACCGCAGGGGGTATGGCAGCTGGGCCGCTTGAGTTTGAATCCTGGTGTCCAGCGTCCTAGTTTCTTAGAACTTGCCAACAAGTTCCCCTCTGAGCCTCAGTTGCCTTACGTATGAAATGTGGGTAATTGTGGTTCCTCCTTCACAGAGTTGTTTTGAGGATTGAATGAATTAATGATTGTAGGGGCACCTGGGTGGCTCAGTCGGTTAAGCATCTGCCTTCGGCTCAGGTCATGATCCCAGGGTCCTGGGATTGAGCCCCACATCAGGCTCCCTGCTCAGCAGGGAGTCTGCTAGTCTGCTTCTCTCTCCCAACCCCCCACTCGTGCTCTCTCTCTCAGTCACTCTCTCAAATAAAATCTTATATAAAAAACAAATGAATTAATTAATGACTGTAGTTAGAAGGTGGCCTTAGGTCTAGAAATCAAAACATAAAAAACATACTTAGCCCTCGTTATTCTCTGTGCTTTGTTCTATGGAAAATTCTATTTTCATTTTTAAACTACATGTCTTTCCTTATTTACAATAAATTGTAAATTGAATTGAAAGTAATTTTCTGAAAAGGAAGTGTTTATTATTGTCTTTAAATAGCATTCTTTCTGACTTTGTAAATTCTAAGTATTAAGTAGAACGTATTATGATGATTTCTAATACTACAAACCTGTGGTATTTTGAGGTCGAAAGTTTTTTGAACTGTTCTGGAAGATAGGTGTTGAAAGAACAGTGACAGTAGTTGCCTGGACTTGGCCCGGTGAGTAATTTAGCACTTTCATTTGTCAAGGACAGACCCCTTTGTCTGCTGTTCAGGTACGGGGCACTTGTAATTCCCCATTCATCTTTCCATCATGAAGGAGCTCTTCAGTGTTCCGGCTCGTCCCCCTCTTGGCACATGAATAAGGTTTGGATTGATGTAAAGTGGCCAGGATTTAAAGGCCCGGATTCAGCCACATTTATGACCTGTCTGAGCTGTATATTGTAGGGTTCAAGTTTTAGTTTTTCAGTGTCACAGCCAGAGTTTTCCTCCAGTTGTGGGGTGTGTGATTCCTAATACACGCAAAAGTAAGGCTAAGGTGGTTTGATCCTAACCAACCTTTTAGTGATCTGAATCTCCTACTCTCTGAAAGTTCAACTCCTCCATAATAAAAAACACTGCATTAATTTATAAAGTAGAGAAATGACCAGAGGCCTTTGTGGCGTTGATTTGAAGCTATTAGAAATTGCCTTTTTCCTGTAAGGAAAAAAAATGCTTTCCCGTACCCTTTCTAAAAAGATGTTGGGAGGGTCTTACCGCAGTGTTAGAAAAGTTATTTTTTTCTTACTACAGGATTCTAAGAAAGCACATAGAAAGTGTTTATTTTAAATATTAGTAATTAAAAAGAACGTAGTGAAGATAAACAAAATTTAAATTGCATCCTATTTCTAAAGTATCCAGTGTTAAGGAATGGTGGAAGGGGGTTGGCATAAACTGTGAGAAACACAGTGTGGGAACAATACATAAAGCAGCTGTTGCAACTTTGTAAAGACCCACCATACTGGTAAGAAACTGTCACCAGGGTACAGGCTGTGTGAGGGCTGTGAAAGCTGATTGATTGTGTCTTTATCTTCCTGGTAGGAGGTGAAAAGGGGAAGTAAGACGTATGTTGGGGAGCGGGGAGGAGGGCTCTGCGCTACAGGCTGGTCCCAGCTGGAGTCACTAAGGTAAAATCAGAGCAGACGGCGGCATAATGGGCCTTCAGGGTCGTCTAGGCCAACCTTCTGATGCTGAAGGCCTTCCACAGGTTTTCTACTTCGTCACTTGCTACTTTTGTCCTTCAACAGGCCTGGTGTGAGATGGCTCTCTTTTTGCAAGGTGCAAACCAGGACTAGATGCTTGGGCATCATGACTCCCAATCTGTTGTTATTATTGGTCTCGTAGTTCCCTGCTTCTCTCTATGCGAAAACCCTACAAGCAAGGGAAAAAAAATAGTCTGAGAAGTTTGAACATTTTGCACCCCACGTGTCTCAGATTATCCTTGATCAGTTTCTTTGCGAATGCCAGCGCCAAATTTCGTTCTGTTCTCCTGTAAGTATCACTGTCTCATAGAGTCTCACCAGTTCTTCTGAAGTCAAGCCTAAGGTTTCAGGAATGGCCAGCCACCTGCCTTCCTTCCATCTGTCTCATCCCGTGGACAGTGGAGACCCTACCCTACTCTTAAATAACAACAATAGCAAGGATCTGACTAGTTCTTTTCAGGAGCCTTCAAAAGGCAATTTTTGCTGATGCCCAGAGTAAGAGAAGCCAGGTCAGAGCTGACCAAGTATGCAGTGACAGGAAGCTTCCAGAACCTGGAGTTCACCCCTGGCTGTGTCCTTGGTGACAGGGGTAAGTCTAGCCATTAGTTTAAAGTGAACAGTGGGGACAAATTGGGGTCATCAAAGTGAAATAAGAGAATCGCCTGAGTTCCCCAATGGCTTTTATAATTGCCAAGAGTCCCGGTGCTGAAAATGTCTTATTATTATATACTATCTATTCCCTAATGGTTTGGACCACATTTGTTGCACTCTATTACATGCTGTCTAATTCCCAAATTGTTTCATTATACTATAGATCTTATCTCACCAATAAGTCCTTCATTGGCCCAACTCATCTTTCATAATCAGTGTCTTCTCTCTTAATACTAGTCCATTAATAGGTCCTTAAAAGGTTGACTTGGGATCAGAAGGTCTCCCTAGAGCAGCTATATAATAGCTGTAGGAGGAATTTGCCCACCTCTCAAGTACTGATTTGGTAGTCATCAAATCCCAACAGCTGGGACAGCTCAGCAAACAGAATTTTTTTGACTCCTCAATGAGCCTTACCTTCCAGTTTGAAAAATGCTATAGTGGTATATAAATAATGTGTCTGACCTTTGCTGTTAGATTGTGATTTTTAATATGCAACAGACGATGGCAGGTTTTATTCATCTGTTTCCTAAAATCAGTGTTAAAGCATATTTTTTATTCTAGTTGGTTCTTTTTCAAATTCTTGTCCAAACTTATTCTGAAATGTAATATTATTACATGTTTGTAAAAATCCAGAGGACTTTTTTTGTTTTAAATATGTTCTGAATTACTGCTTGTGCTTAAAAGTCTGTACAACAAACATGGCAAGTTGTGTGCTGCTCTGGGGTGATATGCAGATTTGTAGTGCCCTTCCCTTACATGTGTTCCTTATGGAATTGACAAGCTTTCATGATACCCATGAAACTATAACCTGCCTATTGTGTTCAGTGCAAAATGCTGAAGTTAGTTGAGAAATCATGTTGTTTGTTCCACCCTGTCTTTCAGAATAATTTGATGGAGATGCATGTGCTCTCCATCAATAAAGCATGTTTGTTTTGAAAGACACAGCACTCAAGGGCTGTCAGTCATAACGACTTCTGAGAGTACTTTAGGAGCCATAACATCAATATTTACAAAATCCAAAGTGAAGAAAAGTACACTGAGTCACAGATATACGTGCTTTCTTGTTCCCTGAGTCTCCCCCTCCCACAATGTATTTCGTGTGGCTAAATCCATATGAAGGACTGTTTTGAAATATGAATGGAAATTTGGGAATTCTCTAGCTCAAGTAAATACCGAGAAGCTAATTTAATGCTAAAAAGGCTTGTAAGTAGAATTACCTTTCCTTCCACATAAATGTATTGATTTAAAACTAAAATCAGTGATACTATTAGATGCAGGGAAAAAAATACCTGTATTTTGGGATTAAAGTTCAGAGCCTTTAGGCTTGTCCTTGGTTTACCCCTTAATGGCACTCGGAAGATTATGTAAATATCTCTGAGGCTTCTCTCACTCAACTGTAAAATGGGCATAATTGTACTCACTTCTTAGGATTATATAATACTAAATAAATTAATGTATGCAACAAAGGCTTTGTGAGTTAAAAAGTGATACATAATGGGAGGTAACATTATAAGGTAGTGCAGGAGGTTTTAATAACTACCAGTTTTTCTTACTGGAAGATGTTTAGAACTTATTAGTGAAATGTACTCAAATCCCATGTTAGCAAGTGCTTTAATATAAAAATCAAAACAGAATGTCTTAGATGTGTCAGTAAAATAACTGCCATCTCTAAAACAAAAACAAAAACAAAACCAGTGTGGGCATGATAGCCCCTGGCTGGCTCGGTCAGTAGGGCATGTGACTGATCTTGGGGTAATGGTACACATTGGAGGTAGAGTTTATTTAAAAAAAAATAAATAAACAAATAAAAAAATTTTTAATTAAAAAGAATGGAACTGAATTAATGAGAAATGGTCGTAGTAGAATTAACAATCTTGCTTAGTGGAAAAAAGATACTAAATTTAAAAATTCCTGGGTTTAATTCAATACTTGGATGATTACTTCTCTCTAAAATCAGCTAACACCATAGCTTAATATATAGGTAAGGTTTTTAAATCTTTTTCCAGGTTTATATAGTTTTTAATTCTTTATAGAGGAGCTTTTGTTTATACTATAAAGCATTACCTTTGTATTTAAATAGGATGCTAGAAGATAAAAATTTGGCCAGCAGAGGGAGATTTATGTAAATGAGGCTGTAAAAAAAATACTGGAAGATGACTCAGTAAATGTGTATCTTGTGGGTAATGCCCATTCTCACACTGAATGAGAGAAAAACAGAAGGAAGGAGGATGCTAAAACGTCTCATACTAAAATTGATACTAAAATTTCTAGCTATTTATATTCTTTCTTTGGTGGTTTTTAAAAAAGGAAAAAAAGCAAATGATATACAAATAAGAACTTTGTGTGTGTGTGTTAATTTTATGATGTGAAGACTTCTAAAAACAAATGCCATAAATTTAATACATTTTTAGGGCGCCTGGGTAGCTCAGTCGTTAAGCATCTGCCTTCGGCTCAGGCGTGATCCCAGGGATCGAGCCCCACATCAGGTTCCTCCTCTGGGGAGCCTGCTTCTTCCTTTCCCACTCCCCCTGCCTGTGTTCCCTCTCTCATTGGCTCTCTCTCTCTGTCAAATAAATAAATAAAATCTTTTTAAAAAATTTAATACATTTTTAAAATAAAAACACGCTTTCAGTACTTGTCACTGAGGTTAGAGCACATTCAGCTCAAACACTTTAAAGGAATATTCCACCTAAGAGGAATAGGAAAGGAATGGTAAATGTTCTGAACAGGGCACTATTATGACTTTGAATTAGCAAATAAGATTTTTGTTTCATATATATTAAGTCAGAAAATCGGAATATATTTAAGAAGAAATTTCACCTAGTGGTGAAGCAAATATAAAACATACGGTTTTCTGCTTACAGTCAGGAAGAAGTTTCTTCTTAAATTTCTTCTTAACTTCTTCCTGACTCTAAGGAGAAAATATAAATGGATCAGAGTTCCCTATGCATTCTAATTAATTTCCTTAGCAAATGTGCAGTGTGATACGTCATTGAATTCACACATTTTAAGTAGTGTTTATTAAATACATATTATATTCAGGGCACTATTCTGAGTATTTGGGAATTTAAAGATAAGCGACATCCTACCTCCTTGTAATGTGTAACCTAGGAAATAAGGAGTTAATTCAATTCTAGCATGTCAAAGTGTAAAGCACTTAGGCATTGCAGAAGCTAGGATAAGCTATTTCAGTACATACTATGACTACTAGAATAAGATATATCAATTCTTTTTTGCTTTGGGAAAAATTAAGGTTTTTGTTTTAATAACCATCAAGACAAGTTTTATCTTTTTAAGTAAAATAAGTTTAACTGTAACTTAAATTATTTGCCATCTTTTTAGAGTAAAGAACAGTAATTTAGGAAAAAGATTTCAAGTAGATATATCACAGATTGTTGATTTTCTTTTTTTTTTTTTCTTCCCCCCCCCCTTTTTTTCCTTTTTTTTACTGACTCTTCTTTCTGGGTTTGTCCCTTCCTTAAAGTTATAATTAGAGATCGGGATGAGGGAAGATATCCAGACCTTTTATTATTTTAAAATAAAAAACTAAGTCATATAAACAAAAAAAACCGAGTCTCTTGAGCTTCAATCATTTTTGATGAAGTATAATACATTTACTTTTTAAGAATATATGTGATCATTCTTAAAATCTAAAGGGCTGTATGTAAACTGGTGCACCGGAAATTAAATACTCAGTGTTGGATGATGGATACAAGAGAACAAGGAATAGATAATTATTTCTCTCATGAGGTCAGAATTATTCATTGAGTCGTTTTGACTACTTCTGAACAAGTGAAATTGCCCGGTGTTCTGGTCTGGCAGGTTGCATACGCTAGTTGAGTGAGTGCTAGGAATTTCTGGGATGAAGGGTCACAGAGCAGGAAGAAATAACAGGGTACAGTGAGGATGAAGTAGAAAAGAAGTGGTGGCCATGAGGACAGGGGACAGAGTGATAGGAAGAGACTGCAGGGAATAAGCCCAGAGCTCGCTCATTGAACAAGTATTTGCTCACAACGTGTCAGGCTCTGTGTCAGATCCTGAGATGCCATGATGAGCATTATGCAGCCTTTGTTCTCTCTTAGAGTCAGGCCACCTCCTTGTGGCTTACTGAATATAGAGTGAGGTAGGGACCCCTGGGGAGCACCTCTCTTAGACTAGAAAGGGCCAATAGAATCCTGAGGTGAGATCCAAGCTAAACTCTGAAACAGGATTGAGGCCCGCTGTGAGGAGACAGTAGAGCATATGCTGAAAGGTGAGAGTCCTTAGCAAATTTTAGGTGATGGCATGTAGCTCCCTGTGGGCAGAGCTTTTAACGTGATAACAAAGCAGGGAAACCCAAGCCATAAAAGCAAGCAGGGACCAAGACAGGAAGAGTCTTGTGTGTTATACGAAGGAAGAAGGTTGGACTTTTCCCTGAGGACATTAAGGGACTATTTAGAGAGATTCATGCAGGAAAAGAACCTGAGCAGACGTTTATGGTGTCGAGAATTGAAGTCGGCATAGCTATAGTCAAGAAAACCAGGCTGTGAAATCAGTGTGGTGGGGATGGAGAGGAGTACACCACATATACGAGGCAGAAGGGGAAGAACTTGGTGAGAGGTTAGATATGTGGGCAAAAAGCAATTGCAAAGATTTGTATTTATGGTGAAGAAAAAGAGACATGTGTACACTTTCTAGATACTTACGTGAAGGGGAAGGAATGTCCAGTTCTCTGTGCCGGGCTCTGGCATACTTCTCGGGTACATGGTAGAGGCAATGGCCTGGCCAAGACAAGGTATTTTCTCTGAGAGTCTCAAAATCAAAGATGTGAGTGTGAGTAAGAGTGAGGTAGAGAAGCCAGAGCCTGTGGCACAGTTGAAATGAGCTGGAAAGCTTTCTAGCAAATTAATCCTGGGGTTTGGAACTAAGAAAATTAGGACCCCAGTCAGAAGTGAAGTGCAAGGTAGAGCCTGTGAACAATGTTAGTACAGGCAGGCCAGTTCTTGGCTGCTAGCGGCATGGCTTGGGGTTAGGCAATCTTCCTGGCTTGGTGGCTGGAGGCCAGTTGGTACAAAGAGGACTAGCTAAAGGAAGGAGGGGGATTCAAAGAGGACTTTAGCCTTGAGATTGAGTATAGACTAAAGGAGAAGATATTAACTAGAAGGAACTGTTTATCAGTAGTTCATCAAGGAAAGACTGAAACACTGGTGGTCCAGGGTAATAGGATAGGAGATTAAAAAGCACATAATGAGAGTGAAAGGAGTTGACCTTGAATCTCTGTCTTGGAGAGAAGATGGAAGAAGAAAGAAACAAATTTTGGAATTGGTAGGCAATTGGGAGAGTGTGGAGTTTTGGGAGAATTCACACGTATGAAGAAGACCCTCCTGTCAGCCAGTAGGCAAAGACATTTTCTTAGAATGGCTAAAAGTGTGGTGGAAAGCACAGTATGGAGAAGTGATAGAAAGCTCTGGGGGCAGAAGTCTCAGGTTTGAATCCTGCCTCCTCCTTCGCATGCTGGCAGAATGGCCCAAGCATGTTGCTGAAGCTTTGTCATTCTTAATTGCTTCATGCATGAAAGGTGACCATTATAATATCTTTCTGTAAGAGTTGTATCAAGGATTAAAGAAGTTAATATGTGTAAAGTGTTTAGCGTGTAGCGAACATTCAATAATTTGTTCTTAGAAGGCAATATTGTATAATGGTCAAGATCAACACTCTGAAGCCAGACCTCCTGAGTTCAGATATTGGCTCTACCATTTATGTGCTAGCAGTGTGATCTTGGACATCATATAATTTATAAATATAATGCATAGCTCATTAGGTGACCCATAAATATGTGTTCAGCTGCATTGACAGTAAGCGAGGAGACTCTATGAGATTGTCTTCTTGTGATTCAGCTTCTTGCCAATGTGATAATTCTGTCCTACCCATGTGACAAATGTGTAGAATAAAAAAAAAAAAACCTTTGTTAATTTATAAGCTAAAAGAGGCAAGCTATATGTTATATGTACTTCAGTTTTCTCATCTGTAAAGAGGAGATAATAATAGTACCCACCTCTCAGGCTCGTTGTGAGTTAAGACAACTAATAAATATGAAGGTCTTAGTTTCTGACCCAAAGGAAGCAATATATATCTGTGGAAGCATTTTATATATGCATATCTATCTCATTATTACTCTTATCTTCACTCATCATCAGTAGGGGTTGAGGAGAACCTGAGAATTTGTAATGGGATCCGTGGGTTGGGTAAGACTGGATAAGACAAGTGAGAAAGGATTGCCGACAAGCCCGAAGATCAACCTGGGATTCACTGTGTGGTAACGTCAGACCTGGGGAGCAGCCAGCACCCTGGGCCAGACCTATAGAAGGAAAACGGTTAGACGAGTTCAGAATTGGGGTTTATTAGCAGACAAATTATGAAAGGAAAGAGAGCTGGCGAGCTGAAGGTACTAGGACCTGCTGTTTTGAGAGAGTAATGAGAGTCGTTGACAACTAACCAGAGATGGGAACAAAGCCACTAGGTTTGTTCAAACATGAGTTTGGACTAGCAGGGACGGCTGTTTGGTGGTGACTTAGATTTCATTGTATTTATTATGTCTCCCTGTCAATTTGCCTGTTTCTGTTCTCTCCCTTTTCCTTCTGAACAACCTTTCCTGGGTTCTTATTTTTCCTTCTCTGCCTACTTTCTAAGTCTTATATCTCTTCTGCAGCTTAGCAAAACAACATAAAGACAAGCATAATTAGGAAGCATGGAAGTATAGTTTCTGTGTTTGCTTCTTCAGGAATTCTCTGAGCATATACTGCCTGTTCAGCATGGGGACGTTTGCTGTGATGGATCCAGAAAAAGGCATCTGGCATGTTCATTACCCTCAAATGTCTTTGTGGGAGGAATTCACATGAAATCATTATGTGTATATTGTACGGGAAAATGTTAATTGTTATACAACCAAGTGTCAAAAAATATGGCACAGCCATTAAATGTGGGTGATCAAAAAGGTGCTTAGGAAGGAAAGAGATATGAGCTGGAGCAAGTAAAGAAAGCTTTTTAGGAATGGGGGTTCAGAGAGGCTTGTAGAGAAGTGAGAATAGAGTACAGGTGCAGGCCTGGGAGAGCAGAAGCACAAGGCAGCGAACCTGTGGCAAACATGACAGATAGCTGCCTAGTGGGAGAGCAGAGGTGGGTGGTGAGCTGCATAGGAAGTAAGACTGAACACTTAACTCTCACAATGCATAGCTCACCAGGTGATCAATGAATATGTGTTCAGCTACACTGAGAATAAATGAGGAAGAGACTCCCATGAGCTTGTCCTCTTGTGCTTTAGGTTTTTGCCAATGTGATAATTATGTCCTACCCCTGTAATAAGTACATATAAAAAAAACTTTGTTAATTTAGAAACTAAAACAAGGAGAATGCGTTATGCTAGGCCCCTTGAAAAATAGGAATTTGGTGACTTTCTGATTAAGAATGTAAACATCAACATAAAATTATAGGAAAACAGAGAGATGGGCTTTTTGAGGGATATGGGAGGGAACATGTCCTACCCTGTTACTGAATTCTGTGTAAATAAACCACCCATCTTGGTGCTTTATCTCTTTGAAGACAGCTATTGTCTCTCTCTGTAGCCTAGAGCAGCATGCATTTTGAGAACCATGTTAAATTAAGCTCTCCTAAGACTAAATGTCAGGGAGCGTTAAGTATTAGAGATCTTAAAATACATATTCCTTCATGAGACAAGGGCACGGGACCAGAACTACCAGTTCAGCTAAGCCCTTCTTTGAATAGTGTGTGCCTTATTAGTATTCATGGAGAGCATATAGATAATATCTTGACAGAGTTAGAGTTTCAACCTGAAGAGCTACTGCTTTTCAATGAAGAGTGCATTTAAAGACACTCTTTGCATGAATAGAGTGACTGAATTGCTTCTAAAAGGGAGAGTATTACTTTATTGAGATGTTTTTCATTTACTCTGTCTACAGTTTAGAATTGTCATTAGAATTACAATAAATAATAGAGATTAGCACATGTAAGGCTTTTATCTTCAAAGAGTTTTAGAGTTAATCTGATTTGTCACCCGGAGTCATCAGCTATGTGCACTTGCTTTTCTGCTGTGAACCCTGACAGTGTTCACTTTCCAGCCCCTCAGTGCTCCCTTTTGGGGTTTCCATGGCCCGTTAGCTCTTTGTTCTATGGAAGATGCCCAAAGAGCCAACAGATGGAAGGCTTTACCTTAGAGCCCCCTTTCTTCCCTAGGCGTTTGGCTCTTGAGTTAGGCCTTCTGGTTCTAGTGCGTGCTTCTCCGCTGCTCACCGTGTGACCCCCTAGGCAAGTTACTTAACTCTCAGCTTCTTCAACTGGAATTTATAGTAGTACCCACCTCAGAGGGTTCTTGGGAGGATCGGATGAGATAATGAATATTAAGTACATGGCAAATACTATTTAATGAATATTAGCTGTATATTAGTATTGCTTTAAAAAATTCTCCATAGGAACACATCATTCTGGGAAGTTGTTATATGTGGTTAAGTGTTAGGTGAGGAAGTGACAAGCCCTGCCATGTACCGGGCTCAGTGCTACACCCTGGGACAGGAAAGGAAGAAACCATGGCATCTTTCCTCTACAAGTTTGCAGCCTTTTCGGGGGGGGGGGGGTTGGGANTGGCATAGATAAAACTAGCTGTAGTGCTCGACCTAATAAGATCAAGTATGATCAAAGAGCACAAAGTGATGAATTTCTATTTAAGGTTTTTATAGAAAGCTTTAGAGAGGAAGGGATATGTGACCTGGGCCTTGGAGGATGAGAAGAACTTTGACAGAAAATGGGAGAATGTTAGGGTGAGCCAGGCTTCAAAGCTGGGGTATTTGCCAGCTTCTCTGTCAGCTGGACCCCTGTGGAAAGATAGAAGCAAGGTGTGTCTTGAAAGCAGCAGGACTCCCTGGAAGGAAGATTTTAAGCAGGTCAGTCTAATTTGTGTGGAACTCCAGAACTACCTCTTTGTCACTGTTTCTTTGGATGGTTTTTCCTCTTCTCTGAGGACTTGAGACAATGGTGAAGCGTTGCTGTCTTAGTGTGGGACCCAGGAGAGGCCTTACTTGTGGTTACCATGTGTGGTGTCCAACAGTGAGATTTCATGGGCCTCTCTTACCTTCCCCTTTCTCACTGGGTCTGAATTTCCATTAATATGATTTGGATGGAGTTTTATTGAACATTTAGGAAACAGCTTAAAATACCCCTGTGGCTGCATTAAATTCACACAATGTTTTAAAGACTGAAGTGTACTAATGGCCGACGTTGTAAGACAAGATGATAGAAAGACTGAGAGGATCTTATTCACAAAATTTATGACAGTGCCAGGGAACTGTTTCTGACTGTATATCACTCAGACAAAGGAAAGGAAACTTTCCATCTTTCTTTTTCAGTTTCTGAGTCTGGGGATTCTATCATCTGGGAAGCACATGGACCATGGTTAAATGGGAGACATGTGTTCTCTTTTGAACAGCATCTTCGGCTGGGTTTAAGCAAGCAGATGCTGCCAGTTAAAACCCATACTCCGTCTCAAAAGCTTGTGGGGAAAGGGAGGATTTCCTAACACAGAATGAGAACTTCCTGGGCTCCAGGTTCTATGCTGGGTATTATATATAAAGTGTTCTCACAGTAGAGCTGTTACTGTTTTAACATATGAGGAAAGATCATCAAGATTAATAACTTTACAACAAGTAGTTAGTGGTAGACACGGGATTCTAAATGAGGCCTGCCAGGCTCCATAATTGTCTTTTGTTAAAAGTGTGGTGTTTGGTTTGTTCTGGTTCTTCTCTGATATTTCTTCTTTAAACATCTCATGAAGTAAATAAAGTTTTTTCTAATTTGTCACCAGGTAGACTTGTATTTAGTTCAGAATAATGACTGTCTAATTAAGAGTCACCCATCCCGGCATAGGGAAGGGCATCCATGGGTTGGTTTGTTGTTACTAACAAGAGAAATAAATATTCAGTATTTTGGATAGGGACCTTCAGCTTCTATCACTTGGTGGTCTCAGCAGCATCATTGGATGGTATTGAGTCGTCTTCACGTAGGGTCCGCGGGTAGGTGAATAACCGGATTTCGGTTATTCTGGACTTGCAGTGCAGAATGGTTTTGAATAAAGTCTGCCAGTTGCTTCATTTATCATGTATAGATTGTTAGATTATTTTCTCTTGGTCAAGGACAAGAAGCCAAACTTTATAATACGTGGGGCTTTTCGTGGCAAAATCATCACGAGTGTAGGCCTCTGTGACTATCAAAACTTCTGAGTGATAATCAGGAACCTCATTTCCCCCAACTCTTGCTTTTATTCAATAATTTGAAAACTGACCTGTAAGGAATTAAAAAGTAATTAGATAACAAATTATTTTAAGTATCCAGTTTACAGTTTGAGGTCTTTCGTAGTCAGTACATCAGTTACACTTTTCCTGTCTGACGTGTATTACGTCCAGTTCACTTGTGCACTGTTTTATCTTTAATTTATGCTTAAAGTATTTCTTTCACTCTTACTTTATTCTGGGTATAGTGCTGGGGGTGTCCGGTCTTACTCCTGCCACAGCTCAGGGGCCCGATGGTTCTTATACACCACATGCCACCTTGGCCTGCGTGTCACCATTACACGTACTTTTCAGCCCCCCTTTGTTTCCCACTCAGGAAAGAATATCTGAATTCAGGGGAATGAGAGAGATGGTTAATTTCGAAGCCATTCAAGTGTGTAAAAACATCAGCATTATTTAGCACAGGGGTTCATATGGTTGCTTGTAACAACCCTCACAACTAACCTATCTTGATGTTCTTCTGATGCTTCTGAGCATAAAAAGGCAAATAGTCTTGGATTATAAAGAAAAAAAAAGTCCTAGTGAGGGAGGTAGGATGTACCCAAGTAATTCTAATTCAAGGGAAAGTTTGATGTCATTAGCAGTACAAAGTCTAGTGGATTTCTGGGGAAGGAAGATTAATTTGGGGATTATCAGCAAAGACATACAGTATCTGTGGTGGCATGTCAGCGACATGGGAAAGAAATCACATGTGAATATGATTATTCTGAATCCCAAAGCCACATATACCATTCATTCAATTCTTGATATTCTGTTTCTCTTTGAATATTAGAATTTTATACATACACATAGACAAAGACACATATACTTAAGCACATTCACACATAATTAAATAGCATAATCAAAATCCTTGAGGCTAAAGATGCATTTTTCTCCAGGCACTGGCCATCACTTTGACCTCTCCAGTTGATACAGCTGCTTGGGTTATAGTTTTCCATCGATTTCTTTTACTATTCAAAAAACGTGTTACCTAAACAAAGATAGGATCATGATGGAGGACTAGGATGATTCTGAGCTGACCTCCTCCCATGGACACACCCAAACTACGACTGTATATGGAAGAAGGCTCTCTGAAGACTTTGCCTGAAGACTAGCAGAACAGTTCTTGCACAACTAAAGATAAAAAGAAAAATCCACACTGAGAAGGATAGACGGGGCAGAGACACATAGGGGTATCACCAACACAGAGATTCTCCCTGAGGAGCAAGGAGGTCCAGCCCCACACTGGGACCACCCACCCCAGATACCTGCCCCAGGAAGAGGAGTCCTTGTAATGTCTGTCTTTGAAAGTCAACAGGGCTTAACAATAGGTTAGTGGAGGACTGTAGAAAACTGGGACTCTGCTGTTGAAGAGCTCATGCACAGACTCACTTGCTCCAAGACCCAGCAGAGAGGCAGCCGTTTGAAAAGTACCTGGGCCATCCATGAGGGATATTTGTTGATTACTTTTAGGTTGTGTGCCAGAGCAGCAGGGATCAGTAGGAAATTTCTGCAGGAATGGAAGCACTGGAGGGCGCCATTTTTCTTTCCTTCTACGGAGCTGGTCTGTCGCTTGTGGGAGCCATTCCTGAAATTCTCTATCTACCTTGCTAGCACTATTCACCCCCCACCACCTCCACCCACATTCCTTGGCAGACTCAGCCCAACAGGCATCCCTCCAAAGCAGCTTCTGCCCTGGTGAGCAGCATTGGCTGGGACTGGCAACCCTGCAAAGTGGCTCCTTTTCTCCCCCACCCCCAGGCAGCTCCTGTCCCAGCAAGAAACCTTGGCCAGGACTAGCACCTCACTGTACTCAGCAACAGGCCTTGGTGGAGACCTCTGTCTGTGTCCCATTCCCTGTGCTGCTGCACCCAGTGTACATCCTCAAAACCCCCATGAAGCAGCTGCCACTCGGGGAGAAAGGCAGTCCCACCCACCAGCCTGACTGCAGGGATCATGGCCAGGCCTCACAGCCAGCCACACCAGGGACTAGCCCTGCCCACCGACACAGCCGTGGCCAGGCTTCTCAGTCAGCTGTACTGGGTCCAGGCTCACCCACTAGTGCTACCACAGTAGTCATGGCAGGGCATTGCAGCCAGCCAGGCTGGGGGCCAGCCCCTTCTGCCAGTGCACCTGCAGCTGTCACAACCTAGCCACTACAGGAAGGTATACACAGCCCACTCAGGGCACCTTCCTGGAGCACTTGGTCCTGGTGACCAGGGGTTGTGCTTCTGGGCCCCACAGGAAACTTTGTGTATAAGGCCACTCCTTTAAGATCAGGAGACTTAGCTGACCTACTAATAGATACAAACACAGAAAGCCAGGCAAAGGTATATGCTCCAAATGAAAGAAAAAAACCTCAGAAAAAGAAGTAAATGAAACAGATAAGCAGTGTGCCTGGCAATAATAGTTCAAAATAATGATCATAAAGATGTTCACCAAACTTGGGAAAATATTGAGTGAGCCCAGTAAGAACTTCAACAGAGAGAAAATATAAAAAAGAACCAATCAGAGCTGACGACAATAACTGAATTGAAAAATACATTGGATGGAATCAACAGCAGATTAGATGATGCAGAAGAGTGGGTCAGTGATCTGAAAGATGGGTTAGTGGAAATCACCCCAACTGAACAGCAAAAAGAAAAAAGAATTAAAAAAAAATAGAATGGTCTAAGGGACCTTTGGGACAGTATCAGGCACCATTATAGGGGTCCCAGAGGAGAAGAGAGAAAGAAAGAGGCAGAAAACTTATTTGAAGAAATAATGGCTGAAAACTTCACTAACCTGGAAGAGGAAACAGACACCTAGGTCTAGGAATCACATAGAGCCCCAGACCAGATGCATTCAAAGAGGTCCACACCAAGACACATCATAATTAAAATGTCAAAAATTAAAGAGAATCTTAAAAGCAGCAAAAGACAAGCAACTAGTTATATAGGAGGGTACCCCTGTAAGACCACCAGCTGGTTCTTCAGCAGAATAATTTGCAGGCCAGAAGGGAGTGGCATGATCCATTCAAATGGTTGAAAGGAAAAAACCTACAACCAAGAATAATTTACCTGGCAAGATTATTCAGAATTGAAGGAAAGATAAAGTTTGCCAGCCAAAAATTAAAGGAGTTCATAAGCACTAAAGTAACCTTAATAAGAAATGTCAAAGGGACCTTTTTTAAGTGAAAAAAGAGAAGGCCATAAAAAATGTTTTATCTCATAAGATATTGGGACCCCCACATGGGTTTAATTGCCATTCACACAGCTCATCCTGAAGTGATTAATAAGCCACAAAAATAACCATTTCCTCTTCTCTCTCTGTAGCATTGGTATTTTTGGAAATTGGGTTGCCTGTGCCAAGTTTTATTTGTAGATAGAATGAGAATTGTTAAATGGTCTATCAGTTCACAAGAAATCTTTGTTGCTTTATTAAGAGCATACCAGATAACGAATTCCATATAGTCTTCAGTAACTTACTATATTTTGAGGCAGCCACACAAATCATACAATTGTTTCAGATATTCAGAAGTTTCTTGCTTAAAAGGACCACAGGAACATGTTTTTCTTTGCTCTCCCTTCTTCCTTTGAGTAGACATAGCATTTAATAAATTGATAAGGATTTTTAACAAAATGAAGATTTAAAAAACTTTTTTTATTAAGATGAAGATTTTACTGCAGCACAAGAAATAATCTGAATGTTTATCAGTAATGAAATGATTGAGTATATTGCAATACATTTTTATTTTGAAATATTCTACAGTTATTACAAAATGGGAACAGTCAAGGTGTATCGACTTAAATGAGCATGATCTATGCAAATGAAAATTTCTAAATGGCTATATTTACTGGCATATTTACATATTAAAAAAAGATACAGAATGTAGTCCCTAAGGATATTTTAAAATTGGTCAAAGGATAGCACACAGGCTAGAGGGGCGGGATTATTAACAGAAGAGAATTCAGAAATAGATTTATACACATGTAGTAATTTAGTGTAGGATAAAAATGGCATTTCAAAAGAGCGGGAGAAAGCTGGATTATTTAATAAATAGCGTCGGCAGAGTTTGGCTAGTTATTTGGGAAAAAAAGAATAAGGTAGACCCTTATCTCCTTTATCAGAATGAATTACAGATTGATCAAATGTTGAAATTCTTTTTTATAATGACATCATGCAAGTTCTAGAAGGAGTTATTAGTGTTTTCTTAAAATTTTGAAACGAGGTAGACCTAAGCATGACCCCAAATCCATAAACAATGAAGGACAGAAGATAAATTTTCCTGTGCCATATTGTTTTAAAGGCTTCAGAACTGGATGAATCTAGAAACCTTATGAAATCCCAGATTTAGCAACATGGCATAAAAAATATATCCATACCACTTTGGAAGCATTTGGACCAGTGCACCCTTCCACTGACCTAAAAGGCTACTGTTCTGTGATTTCAGCAACTGTGTTTGTGTTTATAACTGTCAGCGTGAGCCATTTAAATTGATAGCACTTGAGTGTGTTATTTGAATGTTTGCATGAGTATGTACAAACAATAATTTGTATATTTTTACATAAAATGAATGAGTGAGAACTATTAAACTAGGAAAAAGCTGAGAGAATGCATATAAGAAACTGACATGTATAGTTTACCTCTGGGCTGTGGGGCTGGTGTGATGGAGAATAGAAACTTCATTTTGTACTGTTTTCACCTTTATAAAATATGAATGTGTACTGTTTTTATCATTGAGAAAAAACTTTTTTTTTAAGTCATCGAAAAGTAAGTTAGAACTTTGGGCTTCTGAAGGATTTTATCACATCCATAGGCTGGCTACTCCTTAGCTATTTCAGCCAGCCACCTTTCAGGGGAAGAGCAACAGCAAAAAGGTTTGCTCGGGAGCAAACCTTTGTGACTGGTTTTGGTGCCCACGTCATGGGGATGTGCAGAAGTGTTTGTGACTTGTTGTGCCGCAGATGGATACAGAGAATGCTTGTTGCACCATGTGACCTTCAGTGGCTTCATGGGTTGGGTGGTTGGAGGCTGCACACCACTAGTTTTTAAAAGTTGTGTGTCATCTTGGGAAATGGTTTTATTTTAAATCCAAACATCTGATTCTTACAACGTGTTCATTTTACTTAATGCTCCGAGCTCAGATTTACCATAGTGTAGAATGCAAAATTCATGTAAATTATTATAATAAAAGAGGAGCCGTCAGAGAATGTGTGGAGGGCCACCTCTGGGAGCTGTCTTTTCACATTCTTCCGATGCACCATGTTGAGAAACCCTACCCTGAGTAAAATGTGAACAGGTGACAGTGACTTGTAATCCTCCTGCTGCTTTATTTGGGTTTTGAGTTCTGAAGTTATGGAGTGGAAGGAAGTAGATTTCATAAAAGGCAAATTTTATTAGCTCCATTTAGCCAAGTAAAATGAATGTTTGATTATGTACTTAGAATTCGTAGTGAATCCAGTAAATGCCTGAGCTGGTAGATACTTTAGTCATTAAAACTATAATCCAATTAAAGCTAAGGAAGCTAAATAAACAAATTTTAATCAAATTTACTTTAATTTCTCTCTGTTTCTCTCCTTTTTTTTTTTCCTTCCCACAGGTCACAGTAATGAAAGGCAGTAATAGAAATAAAGATCATTCAGCAGAAGGAGAAAGGGCTGGAAAACGACCAAAACGAAAGTGTCTTCAGTGGCACCCACTGCTGGCAAAGAAACTGCTGGACTTTTCAGAAGAGGAGGAAGAGGAAGACGAAGAGGAGGATATTGATAAGGTAATTCCTCTGTTTAATATAGAAGATTTGACTATTCGTTCCAGAAATGGCAGTGATCATGGATGGTGAGAAGGTTGCATTTGTAAAAGTCTGTGTAACTTGAATCCTATTGAACTACTCAGTTTACCTTTTTATTCCAGGTACTGACGACTCTTGAAGTATCTGTACTTTCTAGTATTTGAGACAGAAACAGATCCTTCTTAAACAGTCTTTCTGTCAGTTAACTAATGATTTTCAGGTAATAGGGTAATACTCAAATTACAGTGGAGATGGGGGTATTCAGAAAATTTGTTGTGCTCACCTGGCATCCACCCCGTTGCTCCTCTGCCTTCTCTCTCTGCTTCAGCCTAGCCTTGCCTCCGTAGGCAGCCTCAGCTGCTCAGGCCCCTATCTCCGCCACCTTCATGGCATCTGGCAGTTTTCACCCCCACCAAGCCTCCTTGGTCATTCAGCCCTCCACATCCCCTTCTCTGGTCTCATGCTTGAGCAGCCAGCTTTTATTTAGAAAGTCACACAACCAGGCAGGTGACTTTACAAAGCCACACATTCCTGTAAGTCTTGGCTTAACTGGTTCCTCGTCCTCCTCCTTATTCAGCCTTCAGAACAAAGACTGCCTCTCCAAGAGATGGGACCTCATCATCGCAGGTGTCTTTCCCACCAGACGCATCCCCTGTCCAGGGATTTCCTTCCTGGTATTTACCATTTACCTTGTGTTTAGCTGTGTGCTTGTGGATGTCTGTCTTGCCAGACCAGGATATCAGCTCAGGAAGAGCCAAGGCTGCCCCTCGTGTCCTCCTCTTGTTGGAATCTAGAATGGTGCCTGGCACATAGCAGGTTTTGAATAGATACATGTTCATTAGAAAAATCAATGAGTACATATTCTGTGTCACTACAACTTTTATAAACATGTTTTTAGTATTCTTCAGGCCTTTGACATCCATTCAGTCTTTTGTTCTAGGCTCGGGTCAGCTTCCAAGACACCGTGTTTTCTCTTTTTCCCATTTCTTACCCGGATACCCTTTCCGGTCTCTCTTCGCTGAGCTTTTCCTACTCTTTTAACAGAGAAAACAGAGGCCGCCGGAAGTGACTCCTTCAGCTTCCTCTACTCACCTGCACGCTTACTACACTCCTTGCCCATCTTTTCTGCCTCCTTTCCTTTTCCAGAGAAACCAGTGTTATTAATTCTATTTGAGGAAACTGCCAAGTTTATCCCGATTTGATCATTCTGACACAGTGGTGCCTGTGGGTCTCGTGGTCCTTGAAGCAGTCTCCTGCTTCACTCCTGCAGCACGCGCTCCTGCGTCTGTCCCAGGATTTCTGTTGCTCTCCCAGCTGCACCTTCCTAGCTTCTTTCAGTTGATGCCCCTCCATTATTCTGCCCTCAAGTATTGATGCTCCCTGGGCTTCTCGGTTTCTCTCTCCATCCTGGACCTTTCTCTTAAACTCTACATTCATGATTTTGACTATTCACCTGACATATCCACTTAGATCTCCAATCAGAACCGCAGTTTGATCGTGTTCAGAATGAAGCTTCGAAGCCCATCATCCTGCGTCTCCCCTTCCTCAGTAAGTGCGGACCCCTAGCTTTGAGCTTGGTCAGACCAGAAGCCTTGTCTGTTTTCCTTTGCTCAAGTCTCAGGTCCATCCATCAGTAGATTTTCAGCCATGCCTTCTACATGTGTTCTCAGCTTGACTCCTCCTCAGCACTGCCTCCTTGATCCACGCCACCACCGTTTCCAGTGCAGACATATTTTGTGTCACTACAACTTTTATCTATCTAGATCTAGTGCCCTTCCACAGTCTGCTCTCAGCAGAGCAGCCAGTGGGGTCCTTTCAAAAGGAAAGGCTGGCCATGCTGTTCTGCTTCATGAGGGCAAGGAATTCACAGGCTCACGGCTCTACCTGCACCACTTAGAACGGTGCCTGGTCCCTGTCAGCGGCCCAATAAACAGTTAGTGAAAGAATGAAGTGATGAATTCCCTTCTCTTTTCAGTCCCCACTTGGTGATCTCATCCACTTTCCTAGCCTGGCCTCCTTTGTATTCTTACCTCAGTTCATTACCCCAACCAAGACTTCTCTGATGAGAACCACCTCAAATTTAGCCTGCCTGATACTAATCTTTCTGCTCCCCACCCAATCTAATTTCTCTCATTTGAGGAAAAGCATTCTCTGTTGTGTATGAAGGAGTCTTGCCATTGGAGCTAGAAACACTCTAGCTTTTTTTTTTTTTTTTAGATTTATTTATTTATTTTAGAGTATCAGGGAGGGGCTGAGGGAGAAGGAGAGAGAATCTTAATCAGACTTCACACTGAGCAGGGAGCCCAACTTGGGGCTCGATCCTGTATGACCCCCAAGATCACGACGTGAGCTGAAACCAAGAGTCAGACGCTCAACTGACTGCACCACCCAGGCACCCCAGCACTCTTCCTTTTTTAACTGCTAAATCCAGTTGCATACCAGCTCTCTTGGTTCTACCTCACAAATAAATATTGTTTCTGTTCTCACTTCTCCATTCTCCTCATTATGTCCTTGATTCAGCCCTATCTCCTTTCTTACCTGGACAGCTGGAACAGTCTTTTAAATGGTTCCTCTAGCTTGAATTGCTTATAGTTTTGCTATTATAACTCATGCTCTATACTGCTGACAGAAGTTATCTTAAAATACAGATCTAGTGATGTCTTTCCTATACTTAAAACCACTCATGGCTCTCCATTGCATCCAGCTGTGGTTTCCAAACCCTGGTCTGGTACTAGTGTTGATTTATTACAAGGTATTGGCCCCTGGTAAAGAAAAATTTAAGTCTAGTTTTTTACTTTTATATAATTTTATTCATTTGTTCACTTTTTGGTTAATTTAATGAAATAATTATCACATTAAATAGTAGTTGAAAACATTTTTTTTTAAAGATTTTATTTATTTGAGAGAGAGAGCACGAGCAAGGGGAGGGTCGGAGGGAGAGGGAGAAGCACGCTCCCCGCTGAGCAGGGAGCCTGACTTGGGGCTGGATCACAGGACCCCGGGATCATGACCCGAGCCAAAGTCAGACGCCTAACAGACTGAGCCACCCAGGTGCCCCGAAAACACTTTTTTTCGATGTCCATATTTGGCAAAATGATCTATGGTAAAATATGATAACCTATGTTGTCCTCCCAAGGTGGGTTTTTTTTTGGTTTGTTTTTGTTTTTGTTTTTACAGTCTGAAACTACTTATAGGATTAATTGCATGTTTTGTTTTGTTTTTTAATAAGACAGAGCACATTCTTCATGAAGTATGTCCATACCTGCTTCTACAACCTCATGTTCTGGCTCTGTGTTACAATGTCAGGTATACCAGTGCTCCTGAACCGTGTATCAATTAGTAGTCATAGAGCCTTAATCCTTTTTAGTTTTCTGTGTCTCCCCATTGACTACCTGACACATTCTGATTCATCTTTCAGAATTTAGCTCAGACAACACATTTTCTAGGGAGACTTCAGTGTGCTCTCATTCATCCACTAGTGCTTCATTACTACACTGGTTCCTTGTAATCGTCATCATACTGCTTTTTAATTCAGTCACTTTTATGTCTTTCTTCCCTCCCCAGACAGTAAGCTCCTCGGCCCAAGATCTTGTCTTATTTATCTTTTTTTCCAGCTCTTGGCTTGAGTTTTATAATTTAGTAACAGAATCAAAAGGTATTCTTTTCTGAAGGGAAACTATGATTACTTCCTCAACCTACATAATAATACTTTTTATGCCTTGATGTTTCTATAGCTTCTTAGATTCAGAATGCAAAATAAATATTCCCCGAAAATGCAAATCGTTGTTAATAATTGTATAATGAGGAAGCTAAGTCTGCAGCCCTCACTCCCAATAATCTCTAATGTATTTCCAAATCAGATAGCTATGACTTTAAGATTCTTCCACTGTACTGTTTTGTTTGAAGATAATCGATGGTTAATTAAGTGCATTTGCAATACTTAATTTAAACTTAAGAGACTTTTTAAAAAGACCAAATTGGATTAAGCTAGTGATTTGTCCTCGAGTATCTGTAGCACTTGCCCAATAAACATGATGTAAAAGAACATGGTTTCCTTACAGTAGTGGTTCTCAGACTGATCTTTAGACCAGCAGCATACGCATCACCTGGGAACTTGTTAGAAATACTAATTCTCAAAGCCCACCCCAGACCTACAGAATTGGAAACTCTGGGAATGGGACCTAGCAATCTCTGTTTTAACAAGACCCCCAGGGATTCCACTGCCGCTCAAGTTGAAGAGCTAAGGCTGTGCTATATAATGCAGACTAACAATTACCTTAGTCCTTCTTGATTTTAACTATGAAACAAGAAATTAAAGAGAGAGTTTTAGTAAGCCTTCTGGACTTCTGTTCATGGTTACACTGTTTCCAAGAAATAGCATAGGATCACATTTGAGCGTTAGAAGATATTTAACAATCCTAATATATCCTGAGATTCTCTGATGAGAGGTATCTGCAGCCCTGTGCAGGAAGTAATGGAAGAGATCAGAAGCAGAAAGCGTAGGCCAGAGGCTAGAGCAGTGGAAATGACAATTACACAGATGGCATGGGCAGGATTAGAGCTTTGTAGAAGTTCTTGAAGACCTCGAATTGAATGCAATGCTCCAGAAAAGGGAGGATTCAGAATCGATGTTGAAGGTTTAAGCCTAGGGGAATTTATTCCTATCATCATAGCATTTCAGTAAACGAGAAAGGTTGATATTTACAAACTAGAAAATTCACTATGTAGTTCCTCCTTCAAATAATGTTAAATGTCTGTTTTGATTTTTACAGTAGGAGGCTCCACTTGTGAGTATATAAAGCACTGAATAGTCTATATTAAATTTTTATTGCCAACTTTCATGTTACACATTTTCATATTATTAACTGTACAAAAGCACTTTCCAAAGAGAAAAAACTAATATTCATGTATTTTTTGGTGAATGTTGTTGTTAATCTTGAGACCCATATATCACAGAATGGGTTTATTTATTTTTTGAGCAGTTTGTTAAGTACTGATGTTATATTTACCAGACATTGAGCTAGACACTGTGATTGTAAAGGTAAAAGAGGCTTTGTCCTCAAAGAGCTCACTGTTCAGTGAGGGAAAAAGATGTAAGTAATCATAACACGATAATAATATGTGCGGCAATAGAGACATGCACAGGTTGCTATAGAAACTAAGCAGAATACATCGTAAGTTGGTTACCAACCACTAATAGTGGTTGATGATTAATTTTTTTGTAAGTTGTTTAAATGGAGCTAAGAAAAAATACAATTTGAAAACCAGAACTAACTGTTAAAGCAAAATTGTCCAGGATGTGTTAAACATCGGGCTTTTGTTTTGGTTGGTAATAGGTTCAACTTCTTGGGGCCGATGGCCTAGAGCACGATGTTGGTGAGACTGATGATGAATCACCCGAACAGCGAGCTCGGAGACCAATGAATGCATTTCTCTTATTTTGCAAACGTCATCGCTCCCTTGTACGTCAGGAACACCCCAGGCTTGATAACCGAGGTGCTACCAAGATACTGGCTGATTGGTGGGCTGTTCTAGATCCAAAGGAAAAGCAGAAATATACAGACATGGCCAAGGAGGTAGGTTACAATGACAAGGTTTTATGATGGCTGTGAGCAATCAGTCCCATACCCCCAGTCTTCAGATATGTGCTGAAGGTCTAGCAGCACAAAGGGGAATCCTGAGTCAAGTGTTACACGAAAACATAAGAGCTTTGTTCTATTCCTGAATTCCAAGTCCACCTTCCAAATGCTGGTGGAGGTGCCAAGAGCAATCAATTGCCAAGTTTTTTCATTGTGTATACTCCACAGATTGATGTGGGGGGTTGATTTTTATGAATGGTAATTTATTTATTATGGATGGAGTTTTTTAAAAAAATTTTTTCTAGGAACCCAGCTTTTCCTGTCAGAGAATGCCCGTGGTAAAGACAACAATCTTAGATCACTCTAGTTGTGTCATGGGAAGGAAGCCTCTAGTTCTAACACTAAATAACCTTGTGACAGTATCAAAGTCAGTATCTGGGTTTCAGCCTTTTTTATTTTTTTTTTTGATGTTATTAGAATGAGGAAATTGGACAAAAACTTATATCCCTTTCCGTTCTAACATTTTTTGATTTTGTAATAAATACAGTTATTAAGAGATAGATGCTTTGGTTTATTTCTGTTGTGTAGGTAGTGCAGCATGAATATTTAAAATCAGTGAAGGAATGAATGGCAGTGAAACTTGACGTGTTATGATATGTGCACGCATGTAAAGACTTCGTAGGCAGAAGCACTTCTATGCAGGAAGGCTATTCAGAGAGGGGGGATTTGGATCAGTCCTGACAGCAGTGACTGAATTCCTTCAAAAATTGTACACCAGTCTGTTTTTAAATTAGTCTGAAATTAATGTGAGTTAATCATGCTCTGAAAATGTATTGTGTAATGGATTTAGCAAGTGAAGAAGGAAAGGCAAAGCGGTATCGTTGTGGTTAAACTTGAAAGGAGTAATTCTCACATTACTCCTTCAGCATCGTAACTTGCAAACAATCTTGATTCATGAAAACCCCTGCCATCCAACATTTGGTGAAGTTCTATGAAAAGAAGAACCAGCAGGGGACAAAAATACAGAGTTTCAAGTGACACGTTTTATTAGACATCTCAGTATGTGGAAAAATAATTCTTTTAATTGCTGTGGTTTTATTGAGTTGTTTAACAAGCTAATATGTAACATAAAAATTTCTTATGCAATGTTAAAGGATATTTGAATCCAGAGTATATGATTAGCGTAGTTGTTATGTAGTTAATGTTCACATAAGACTTTGTGAGTTGGCTATTATTAAAGACAGGATTTTGACTATGTAAGGGTATCTGGAAATTTTTTTAAATATTTTTAAAGATTTTATTTATTTATTTGAGAGAGAGAGATAGCTAGAGAGAGCACAAGCAGGCGGGAGGGAAAGAGGGAGAAAGAATAGGAGGCTCCTGGCTGAGCAGGGAGCCCTACATGGGGCTCCATCCCAGGACCCCAGGAACAGGACCAGAGCTGAAGACAAACACTTAGCAGACTGATCAACCCAGGTGCCCTGTGTATCTGGATAATTTAAAATCAGTTCCAGTAACCTACATGATTTTAAATGTTTCAGTAGATTTCAAGTAGCATAATAGTAATTAACAGCATTTTCCCATTAAATAGCCTTAAATTTTTTTTACAGTCCTATGCTTATATGTTAAAATAAACAATTATCTGAAACCTCATAGGGAACCGCATTAACTTCCTATAATTAAACACTTGAGTTTGGTTTTGGATTGCTGTTTTTTGATATCATGCAGCCTGTCCCAAGTACATTGTTTGCCTTTTCTTAAATACTGCTAATTTAGAAACCCAATAGGTGGCCACTTTGAGAGGAGGAAGTATTATTTCCATACAGGAAATCTCTTACTAATTACTTAATTAGGCTCACAATATTTGCCATTGTGGCGCCCTAATGCAGTCTGTTAAGGTGGCCTCCCGCGATCTGCTCCACGCGGAGGCGCACCTTCCGCCTTGCAACCTGCCTTGTTTGCAGCTGCTCTTAGGAAACGCTGTCTCATTTCTAGTCAAGTGTGGAAGGTTCAGCCACTTTCAACATCATTCTATAATCGGTTTCTGGTCGTGAGTGATCCTGACTTGTTTCCGTGTATTTGCTACATGGTTTAGAAATAAAAGTGCAGGCCATTGTGCTGGTGCTTTTTGTGTTAATAGTGCCGTCTTCTTGCAATGGCCCTTTCACCAATGAGAAGCTTCCTTGGGGGACGTCAGTATACCAAGTCTGTGGTGGTTGCTGATGGTGAATAAGGTCTCAGCTCTGCAAGGGCCTCTCACCCAGGCAGTCATTTTTAAAACTTTTGTAACGTTTTCGTTTCAGACACTAGATTTTAACTGTATTCTCTATAGGAACCAGACATACTCTTTCAGGATAGTTTTTGTGTGAATGTGAATACTTAAAAAGAGATGTTTTTTAAAAGAAGTGAGGACTAAGTAATACAACTTGGGAGGGTTTATTTTTTTAACCTGTTAAAACTTTCTCTGATGCTTTTCTTGCTCCTGATTATCTTTTAGTGCATCTGGTGAGAGCAAACAGCCATTCTGGGATTTGTTTTCAGTTTCTTGAATTATTGCCCAGTACTCATTTGCATTGTTGGGGTGGGGGGAAAAGGGTTGAATGAGGGTTTCATGCTGTCTGATGAATCTCATTAGAGCAATAACTGGTTATAAGTAATGTAAAAAATACCATCTTAAGGCTGTAACATGGGTCATTGTCTTAAACTCAGTGGTGCGTGTGATAGTTCAGGGTTGAGGATGTTCCCAGGCTGCGACTTCTGATGGTGGGACTGCTGGTAGGAGATTCAGGAGCGGCTTACTTTTCCCTTTAACATTGTATGTCCGCACTCTTACAAATACCGGAATACAAATCTGCGTTTTTGTCTAGGATATTGCTGGAACCTTCCACTTGTCATTTAAACAAATGGTCAGAATTAATTAATTTACAGTCAGTGTAGAAGATCACCTATCTAGACCTCCAGGAAGAGCAGAGTAGGTGCCAAGAAGAGGAGGGGATCTGGAAAGTCAAAAACAATTTTGAATGCCTTTATAATACCATCTCCCTTCTTTTTTGTAAAATCAGAGGCATAAGGCAGAATGCACGCATTTATTGATTGATTGGTTCATCCCAAGCCTGACATTTTACAGAAGCACAAACACAAAGTCAGTTACAATTGTCCCCGTTCTTTAGAGCAGGGATCCAAGGCCCTTTGGAGTTGATATCTTGACCATGTGCACATTGTGGAGCTGGGATACTGTTGCCTGTTTGACTAGCATTCTTTTACTATGTGCTGGTCACTTAGATGCCTACAAGATAAGAGGTTTGAGTTAATTATGGTAAAAATGGTAGCAGTAAAATGTCATGGGTCTAATGGAAAGAGTCTGCTTGTGCTGGGGTGGATGTTAGTGGGGATATTTCAGAAAAGGCTTTATGGAGTTGATAGTATGTGTCCTGGGCTTTGGTGTAGGATTCAGAGAGAAAGGCAGGGATAAGAGCAGATGTGGGATAGTAAGAACAATTTCAGGAACAAGAAAGTTTGTTTTACCCCAAGCCTAGGATATGTGTAGGACACTAACTTAAGGAAATGCTGTAAAGACAAAAATCGTGAGACCAGGCTGACGAGTTTGAAGGTTCAGTTATATGGCAGTAAAACAACTGTGGAATTAAATGCAATAAAATGCAACCTGAAGGTAAACTATAATAGCCTTTTGTATCTATTGCCGTCAGTACCCTAGGAAAGATTCTCATCACCACAAAACTCCATGGAGTTTTAGTGACTAATTCTTCCTTCATATTTCTTAAAGATAAAACTAAACTATTTATTCCCTTGCTTTGGCTTTATTAGAAATGGATTTTTCTCCAAAGAGGACAGACTCTCATTTTCTCATATATTATAACTGTAGGGAATTTTTGTTTACTGTCGCACATATCATGCTTAACAGCATCCGTGTTCTTACAAGCATGCTGTGGCACCTTACACCACTAAATTAGAGTAGCACCTCATTTTTCCCGCATCCTTGAGAAACTGCTGTTACACATCAGTGATTTCCAGGTAGATGAAACCTGGCTGTTCCCTTAAACCCTTTATTTTATATATTTATCCTGGAAACCTTACTTAAAATTTTGTTTATATACTTCCTTACTTCAAGCATTCAGAATGCCTTTCAAATATTTTTGAAAATTTCAAACCATTACTTCCAAACAATAATTATTTTATAATTTGTAATTTGGTGAGACCTTTGTCAACAGTAAGTTATAGTCACATTTTTCTCTACATAGTGAATGATTCTTAACTCTCCTTTTGAATTTCCTCTTTGGTTTTCCATGAATCAGTCTTTTGGGCCCACCCTCAGCTGTTGGTGTTTGTTGCTGTCCTCTGTCAGCCACTTTTGGCTATATTCAAGTGTTCATTTTTGAGATGATAATAATCAATTTTTTAATATTGCTTTATTCTGCCCAGGGTTCTTTTATAAATATTTAACTCATTTAATCCTCATAATAATCCCAGGAGGTAGATTTTTTTTTTTTTCCCCAACAGCTAAAGATGAAGACACTGAGGCCCAGGAAGTAAAGTGACTTATCCAAGGAAGCAAGTTAGTAGTAGTGGAGCTTGAATTCTTGGACTTGGCTTTCTCCCTTGTCAGATCTTTCTAGGTTTCTGCCTCTGAATGTCAGTAAAGATGCCTGCCCTGCCCTGTAGGGTTGAGTGAAATGCCAATAAGGCATTTGTACACACAATCATTCCGTAAAGCTTCAGTGCTCTACCAATGGTAGTTTTTGTCGTTTTCCTGATACGCAAACTGAAGTTTGTTTGTATTTGATTCTTCTCTACCAAGTGATTATTTACGATTTTTATTAGGACCTGTTAACAAAATGAAGGGCTACTAGAATGCAAAACTGAAACCCCAGAGCCAACAAAACGAGTTGTATGGTTTGCCCAACATGGCAGATACTCTCCAGTGTGATTGATAGCCTCTAACAGGATACATGTTCAGCCGAGTGAGCTAACTACTTGACTTCAGAAATACCAGTCCAGTTAGTTAACACTAACATTCGAATATTCAAATAAAATAAAATTATAAGGATTTTATAAGGAAGCCATAGCTAGTGATGAAAAATAGATCCCACAGCAAGTGATATATGGAGAATTTAAACTAAGCCTCTTAAAACTTATTTTGGTATTGGTTTCAAGATACTAATTTTTAGATTGATTGAGGGACCTATAACTCCAATATCCTGTAAGACGTTACTGCAATAAATCTTGATTACTTTGGAATTGGTGACCATTCAAGGGATGTAGATAAAAATTAATTTTTGCCCTGCTTGAAAAATTACAAATTCATACTGTAAATTATTTTGTAAGGAGAAAGTATGAATCGTTTAAGGAAAATACTAAACCTTAGCGAACACATTTTTTAAAAGAAAACTTACACATTTTACAATTCAAATTAGTTAACGTATGAATTTATTAATACATTTTCAGAAATGTAAATAATGTTTTCTTTCCCAGATCCCTATCTACTTTTCACAAGGTAAGAAAATGACATTTTAAAAGAAATTCTGAAATTTTGATTTTTTAATCAGTGCTAACTAATTAAACTGACTTTTCTCCTGATTTAAATTAGGGAGTAAAGTTGTCCTTTTAAAAAGTTTATATATGAAAATGAACCATTGTTGCCATGATAATCCTTATAGCCAATTTAGATAACCTTATCTACAGCCAACCTAGTTTTTCCTTTATAAATTTTCTATAGTGGAACCAAACAATTTCCTGGTCGCTTATTTAAGTCTCTTTTTGAAGTGTATAATTTTTATTGGAGTAGCTTTATCATAAAAGTCATTCAGGTTAATGTATAGCTTAAAATATTTTCGTTCTGTCAAAACCATAAACTGAANGTTGTCCTTTTAAAAAGTTTATATATGAAAATGAACCATTGTTGCCATGATAATCCTTATAGCCAATTTAGATAACCTTATCTACAGCCAACCTAGTTTTTCCTTTATAAATTTTCTATAGTGGAACCAAACAATTTCCTGGTCGCTTATTTAAGTCTCTTTTTGAAGTGTATAATTTTTATTGGAGTAGCTTTATCATAAAAGTCATTCAGGTTAATGTATAGCTTAAAATATTTTCGTTCTGTCAAAACCATAAACTGATTCCATGTTCTGTCACATAATAGTCTCATTTTCTTCCTATTCAAAATATCTAGTAAAAATAGTTCAGATCAGATAATGCTTTGAGTTTTATTATCTAAATGAACAGTTTTAGAGCTGAGTCTCCAGATTAGCGACACTTGTCAAGCATCCGCCTCTCCTCTCCCAGCCTTGGATAATGTGGTTTCTGCTGCCCGTGGGAAGAGGTACAGCTGTCTCAAAATTTATTATGTGAGGGGTCACTTAAACCCCTGCAGAGTTACAAAATAAAAAAATGTGTTCGATCTGTTTTTTAAAAATCAGATAGTTTTTTGTAGTCTCTCCTCTGTGGTTCTGGTAGGTTTTGTTTTGTTTATTTGTTTGTTTTTTAATCATGGTGGTATTTCACATATTGGCCACCAGAATCAGCTGTCTTTATTTGTATAGACATTTCCAGGGGTCCTTACCCCTGGACCTCTCCAGAGTTGCCATTCTTTTCACTGTGTTAAAAAAAATCTGGACTGTAATAATAGATAGAAATGCTACTGGATTTTAGATGTCCCCTCCCCATTAAAAACAAGTAATTGGAGAATAGTTAGTGTATTTTTCATTAACATTAAGGTGCTTTTTAAGGTCAAATTTTCATTCTTATAAATGTTCCAGAAAGGTATTTAATGTTGAGACCCACTTTTTAAAAGATACACATAAATTGAGTATTGTTTTTGGTATATAATAATGTCATTGTCATATATGAAGGAAACAAACTACCATGGCAAAGGGTGTGCATTAACCATTACTGAATGCAGTGACTTATTGTTATTGCTGATAAGGTGTTGTGGTGGTTGGGATCAGGAGAAGGGAGCCAGCGTGTGCTGAGCTCCTTGCATAAATGACAAACCATGTCTGTAAAGTAGATGCACTTAGGTTATCTAAGCAGTTGGGAACTTTGAAGAAAAAAAAAAGGAAACCATCAGGTGAATTTTTATTTTAACGGGAGATTTTTGAAAATCAGTATTTTAACAAGGGGTTAATTATTCACGAGATTGGACCAATAGCTCGTGATTGATGTTCCTGGATGAAAACAGGCTCCCCTCTCACTCCCAGCATGAAGAGCCATGCCCTGGAGATCCAGATGGATGGGGCCTATCTCTTTGGCCCTTTAAATCCTCTAATGATGGATTTTTGTCCACATAGTTGACCAGAATGCTAACGGTTTCACTCAGCTATTTGCTTCATACTATATACTGTCTTCCTTCATTTCTCCCTTACTCAGCCTTCTCTATAATCCCTTTCCTAATAACCTCATCACAACAAATGATTAAGCCTTTCTGTTGTTTCTTATAGTTGAATCAGAGCAAGTGATTGATGAGGTGTCCAGTTCCAAGGACAGAGAGACATCCTCAGACCCCGAGGCTTTTTCTGCCTCCGCCTTCACTTGCTGTTCAAGTGTGTCTTTACATAAATTTATGACATCCCCGTGTAAGCTTTACATTGCTAAAGGACAAGGACTGTGTGTTATTCTTTCCTCTCTCCCACGTTCTTAATGCTTTTGCTTAGTACATTTTTGATTGAGCTATTGAGCGTTGTCTTGTTCCTGCTCATTTACGTTCAGTTTAAGGATCTGCGAGGTTATTATTGTGATACAGAGTTTTGACCCTTCTAGTGAATTCTCAGTAATCATTTTCCATAAAACCCCACATCCTCCAGGACTTTCTCTCGCCTTCTGTTCTCCAGCCCATAGGGATCTTCCCCTTTTACAGATCCTTTGCAAAACCATTTTTCATGCCTGAACTAGGGAAGGCCTATGAACCACGAGTTAAAAAAAAAAAAAAAAAAGTTCGTGTGACTCATTGTGGATTGTAAACAGTTTGAAGGCAGAGACTTTAATTCATGCTCTGAACTGGTGTCTGTCATCTAGTCCAGCATCTTCCACAACTGGGACTTGCTTCTTTAAAAACTCCAAAAAATTTTTTTATTTCTCATGACAAATGTGTTAATTAATTTGTTTGAAAATCTTCTGTCATTTTATAGAGTGGTGACCTTTGTCCAGATGACTGTTCGTCTGACAAACCAGCCCATGTGCCTTTTTCTGGGACACAATAATGATGCATGTGTCTGCTCTTTCCATTTTCACCTCCCCTACCATTTGTCACTTTCCACCTTCAGACGTGAAGCAAGGCTATTTGTCGGCTTCAGCTTAATATGTAAATCCCCCATGCAGGTGAATGCACCAGAGTGGGGTGTCTCTTATATCACAGTGGATACCTCCAAATTTATTCTGCTCTGTGATGGTAAATTCTCGTTTGGCTCTGGCCTTGCATCCTCCTTTTAATTATTCTAGAAAGAAAAGTGGAACTGTATTTTTTCACTATTTTGTGCTTCCCTTCTGTCTACATGTACCCATGTAGCAACATGCAAGAGGTACAGCTTTTAGGGTTTTTTTGTTTTTGCTTTTTTTTAAAAAAAAAGCTTATTCAGAAAACTTGAGTTAAGATAATTTGGGGATAATTCTAAACCATTGATTATTAACACTTGGATTATATGACCTACAGTACAGTTTTCATTTACATGATTTAAAGTGAAAAAAATAGAAATGTTTATTTGGATTAGATATCCTTTCTTCTTATACGAAGGATAAAAGAATCTTTTTTCCTGTTGGGTTAAATAAAAAGCTATGTGGAGCATATACTAAATTAGTTTACATTTGGAGTGAGCGTTTTAAAGGGCAAGCTTATGGGATTGAAACAATTGTATTGATTTAATAAAGTTTCTAGCAGTTAGCAACTTGGAATAATTGTATACATGGAAAATACATTTTTATTAGATGATATAACTTTTGGCAATGTATAATGAATAGCAATAAATGTATTTCATTTAGTTTTATTGCCACAAAAGGGGAAAGAAGCAACGGAGTTGGCAGAAAGACTTACAGGAAAAAATCACAAAAATAAAGGGAAAAGGAGGCTATGGTTAGTGAAGGTTGAAACCTCCAAATTGAAGACGTAAACTGCAACATCACACATCACAGCTCTCAGCGTGTTCACATTTGCAGTTGCACATGCTAATTGTAAAATCCTGGGATATTGGTGCTTCCCAAATACTTAGTTTTTTACAAACTGAGGGTTTATGGCAACGCTGTGTCAAGCAAGTCTTTCGGCACCTTTTTTCCAACGGCATTTGTTCGTTTTGTGTCACTATGTTACCTTTGGGTAATTCTAGCAATATTTCCAAATTTTCATTATTACATTTCTTATGGTGATCTGTGTTCAGTGATTACAGCTTGCTGAAAGCTCAGATGATGATTAACATTGTTTAGCAATAAAGTATAATTAGGATATTTCATTGTTTTTTAAGGTAAAGTGCTACTGCACACTTTTAGACTGTAGTATAATGTAGACGTAACATTTATATACACTGGGAAGCCAAAAAATCCATTTGACTGCCTTTATTGTGATGCTTGCTTTATTGCTGTAGTCTGGAAGTGAACCCACAGTCTCTCTGAGGTGTGCTTTTTCCTCTACATGGCCCAGCATTCTCACCTGAAGAGTTATACATCGGTTTTTCCTACCTTGTTCCCCTTCTCACCACTCTTGATCATAGCTTGTTTATCCCAAAACTGTTTACATTGCTTTGTTAAGTTTGCCTGTATTTGCCTTACCCGTACATCAAAGCAGGGATTCTATTTTTGGCATACTTACCAAATTAAGCCATGAGCAGAATCTGGTTACTGGCTCTGGTATTGACTCACAGTTTGTAATGTGTACGTGATACCCACTCTGAACCGGGTGCCAAACGACGCACCGTGATTTACAATAACCCTATGGATTGGTGGTGTTCTTCTCAGTTCATGGAAGCTAAAGATGAGGCCCAGTGAGGTTATAGTCTCGGTCTTTGGTCAGTCTAGCCCTAAGTGGAGGTGCTAGGGTTTGAACTCTGCTCTTTCTGTCTTCAAAGCCCTTGCTCTTTCCCTTACAAATAACTCCCTCTACCATGTTAAGACATCTTTTTGCATACTTAAAAAAAGATGTGGGTCAAAGGATAGAAATTTGTTGCTTCTGGACCCATCTTCCACAAATGAACTTTCTAGGTGTTAAATCCATGTCCTATCTCTAAAGCCCTGGGCTGAGATTATCATTCTTCTATAAGTAAAGCCATAGAAGTTATTGAAAGTATTTTTTCATTCATATTTAATGGTGGGGGGTGAGATATGAAGGCTATTGGAACTTTTTCAGTCTGTATATTAATTGAAATCTGTTATCTATTCTTTATTTATAGTATAAAGATGCATTTATGAAAGCAAATCCTGGCTACAAATGGTGTCCTACCACAAACAAGCCTGTGAAGTCCCCAACACCCACTGTCAATCCACGAAAGAAACCATGGGCCTTCCCATCTGACTCTTCAAGAGATTTGCCAAGCCCTAAGAAAGCAAAGACTGAAGAAATGCCTCAGCTAAATTTTGGAATGGCTGGTGAGTTTAGGCATTATTTCAATTATTCTTTTTAAGGACAAGGCAATACGTTTAGGTAGTATTTTTAAAAATTATATATATGTATGTAATATATACATAGAGAGAGAGAAGCACAATTTATAACCAGTGTGAAGCAATGCAAAGATATAGCATATCTGAAAGCTTTGAAACACAATACACATAGAGTGTATATGTATAATTAAAGGGAGTATGGACCAAGTAGTTGAGTCATTATACATATATGTGAATTTCTGACTTTGACATTATGGAAAGGCAGACCACAATGTGGAGATTAAGAGCTCAGGGAATTTTATAATGTAACAAAGTAGCTTACACAGACATACATAGTATTAAGCTATCCCAATAAGTATCTTAGTTATTGTGGGTACTTAAAAAGCCGTAATTACGTTGATCATCTGAGGATTTGAAACATCTAGGGCAAGAATATGAACGGTTCCATCACAAGTCTGAGATGGATCTGACAGCTGTTTCTTGGAAGGAATTCCCATCCTACCCCCCCACCCCCATTCCTGTATGAGCCAGGCAAATTAAAACTTCCAGATGGTCCCATTTGTTATGGGACCTTTAATACTCTTTGGGTGGTAAGGAATGCTAAAGCATTTATTACCGTGAAATAAAGTACTTGTATTCATTCTGCAAATGGCTCTGTCTTCCTGGCTATTGCAGTGCAGTAATCAAGAGAGAAGTTTTCCAGGATGAAATTGGGGGATTGGGCAGGGTGGAAGCTATGAAGTTGCTGTTGAGCTAAATGGTTCCTATGTCATTTATTATAAACAGATTTTCTTCAAAATGAGAACACTGAACCATTTGCAGTATGGAGAGCCTGGGAAAGGAGGTTGAGCAATATTATGATAACACTTTTTTTTTTAATCCAGTTTTATTGAGAAATAATTGACCTACATTGTTGTATAAGACATACAGACTGATGGTTTGATTTATATACATTGTGAAATGCTTACAATAGGTTCAGCTAACATCCATCTCCTCACATAGATACAATAAAAAGAAAAGAGAAAAAGGAAAAAAAAATTTCTCCTTGTGATGAGAACTCTTAGAATTAACTTTCTTAACAACTTCCCTGTTTGTCATACAGCAGTGTCAGCTATAGGCATCATGTTATACATTACATCCCTAGTACTTATTTATGCTGTAAGTAGAAGTTTGTGATCACCTTTCCTCCAGTTCTTCCTTCCTCTACCCTCTCTCTGCCTCTGATAATCAGAAGTCTGGTTTCTTTTGTCTTTCTTTTCTTTTCTTTCCTCTTTCTTTCTTTCTTTCTTTCTTTCTTTCTTTCTTTCTTTCTCTTTCTTTTATTCCACATATAAGTAAGATCATATAGCATTTGTCTTTCTCTGACTTAGCATAATGCCTTCAGGGTACATTCATTTTGTCACAAATGGTAGGATTTCCCCATTTTTTTATGGCTGAATAATATCTCACTGTGTGTGTGTATGTGTGTGTGTGTGTGTGTGTGTAATCACATCTTCTTTATCCATTCATCCATCAATGTTCACAGGTTGTTTCCATGCACACATGGAACATTTTCTAGGATAGACCATATGTTTAGGCCACAAAACAAGTCTTAGCAAATTGAAAAAGAATAAATCATGCCAATTATCTTCTGACCAGAATGGCATGAAACTAGAAATTAAAAACGAGGAAAAATGAAAAATTCAAAAACACATAAAAGTTAAACACCATTCTCTAGGCCAACCAATGGATCAAAAAGAAATTAAGGGGGAAATAAAAAGTTTCTTGAAACAAGCAAATGGAAACCTAATGTACCAGAATTTGTGGGATGCAGCAAAAGCAGTTCTAAGAGGGAAGTTCATAGCAACAAATGCCTGCATTAATAAGCAAGGGAGATCACAAAGAAACAGCCTAACTCTATGCCTTAAGGAACTAGAAGAAGAACAGACCTCCAGTTAGCAGAAGGGAAATAATAAAGATTCAATCAGAAATAAGTGAAATAGAGAACAGAAAAACAAGAGAAAAGGTTAACTATACCAAGAGTTGGCACTTTGAAAAGATAAATAAAATCAACAAACTTTTAGCCAGACTAACCACAGAAAAAAGATTAAGGACCCAAATCAACAAAATTATAAATGAAAAAGGAGACACTACAACTGATACCAGAAAAATACAAAGGATCGTAAGAGGCTACTATGAATGACTGTATGCCCACAAACTGGAAAACCTAGGAGAGATTCTTAGAAACATGCAGCTTACTTACTAATCAGTAAGAAATAGAAAGTCTTAGTAGACCAATTATGAGTAAGGAGATTGAACTAGTACTTAGAAATTCCCAATGAAGAAAAGCCCAGGACCAGATGGGTTAACTAGTAAATTTTACCAAACATTTAAAGAAGAGTTAACACTAGTTCTTCTCAAACTCTTCCAGAAATATCAAAGAAGATGGAACACTCCAAACTCATTTTACTAGGCCAGCATTATTCTAATATCAAAGCCAGAAAGGGACACTACTAGAAAAGAAAACTATAAGCCAATATCCCTGATGAATATAGATTCAAAAATTCTCAATAAAATACTAGCAGACTAAATTCAGCAGCACATTAAAAGGATCATTCACCGTGATCAAGTGGGATTTATCCTGGGGATTCAGGGATGGTTCAACATATATAAATAAATCAGTGTGATACATCACATTAATAGAATAAAAAGAATCATCCTCTCAGTAGATGCAGGAAAAGCATTTGACAAATTCCAATATCCATTCATGATAAACACTCTTAACAAATTAGGCACAAAAGAAACATACCTCAACAAGCCCACAGCTAATATCATACCTAATGGTGAAATGCTGAAAGGTTTTCCGTTTAATATCAGGAATAAGACAAGGGTGTCCACTCTCACCACTCTTAGGCATGATATTATAAGTCCTAGCTAGAGTAATTGGCAAGAAAAATAAATAAAAGAAATCAGAATTGAAAAAGAAGAAGTAAAATTATATGTTTGCAGATGACATGACTTTATATTTGGAAAATCCTATAGCTTAACCAAAAATCTATTGGATCTAATAAATGAATTCAGTAAAGTTGCAGGATACAAGATTAACATAGAAAAATCAGCAGCATTTCTATACACTAACAACAAATTTTCTGAAAAAGAACTAAATCTATCCCATTTACAATGGCATCAAAATAAGACATTTAGTAATAAATTTAACTAAGGATGTAAAAGATCTTTGAAAACTACAAGACACTGATGAAAGAAATTAAAGAAGACACAAATAAATGGAAAGGTGTCCTGTGTTCATGGATTGGAAGAATTAATATTGTTAAAACAATATTACCAAAAGCCACCTATAGATTGAATGCAATCCCTATCAAGTTTCCAATGGTACTTTTAACAGTAGTAGAAAAAACACTCCTAAAATTTATATGGACCCACAGAAGACCCCGAATAGCCAAAGGAATCCTGAGAAAGAAGAACAAAGCAGGTGGCCTCATAGTTTCTGGTTTTAAGCTATACTGTAAAGCCATAGTCATTAAGACAATATGGTACTGGCATAAAAACAGACAGATTGACCAATGGAACAGAATCAAGAGCCCATAAATATCCCAAACATACACAATCAACCAGTATTTGACAAGGAAGCCAAAAATACTAAATGGAAAAAAGATCGTCTTTTCCAGAAATGGTGCTGGTATAATTGGATATTCACATGTAAAAAAATGAAACTGGACCCATATCTTAAACCATAAAAAATTAACATGAAGTGGATTAAAGACGTAACTGTGAAACCTGAGACCATGAAAATCCCAGAAGAAAACTTAGGAATAAAGCTCCTTGACATACATCTTGGTAATGGTCTTTATTGGATGTGACACCTAAAGCACAAACAACAAAATAAAAAGTGAACAAGTGAGAGACTACATTGCAAAGCTTCTATGTATCAAAAGCAAGCATCAACAAAGTGAAAAGACAACCTACAGAATGGGGAAAAATATTTTCTAACCACATATCTGAGAAGTTAATATCCAAAATCTGTAAGGAACTCCAACACCCAGGTAAAAAGTAGGCAGAGGCTCTGAATAGACATTTCTCCAAAGATGTACAAAAGGCCCACCAGGTACACGAAAAGATGCTCAACATTACTAGTCACTAGGAAAATGCAAATTAAAACCACGGTGATGTACTCCCTCACGCCTGTTAGAATGAACATCATCAGAAAGACAAGTGCTGGTGAGGATGTGGAGAAAAGGGAGCCCTTGTGCACTGTTGCTTGTAAATTGGTACAGCCACTAAGGGAACAGAGTATGGAGGATCCTCAAAAAGTTAAAAACAACTCCGTAATTCAGTGTGTGATTTATGATGTAACAAATTATTTGGTGTTGTCATATATGAATGCTAAGAAATGCAGTCTAACATAATGGCAGCATTCTGAGGAAATACAGTATTCAGGTGATTGCTTTGTAGGGTCTATAGTAGAATTCTAGGTAAAGCTCCCCCGCTCCGTGATGCTTCCACATATCCCAGAAGAATCTTGTCCTTGTTTAGCTGTCATTTTACAATTTTAGTTTCACCTTGCTTGCTAGCAGTCTCGGTGAGCTTTCTGGACTTCCCAAATTATATCAGTTGAAGTGTTCTATAATAAAACATTTTATCATTGGGACCATAAAAGAGTGTATGGATGATGGGCTACCAGCCAAATTCCTTCGATGACCATTTGTTTTCCATGCCTTTTTCTCCTGGTTCTAAATCAATATCAGTAGGTGTTTTCCATACAGTAGCTCTTCACAAACCAATAATAATTGTAGATAAACCAGTGAAAGCTTTGAGAGCTATGAAAGATGTCTGTTTTTAGCACCATTTTTGACAGTTTATTAATCTACCTTTTGTACCTACAAATCGAAAGTTGGAGACCTAGACATCAACCAAGATAGGTCAGCTTTACAAAAACAATGTTCTGTAAAGTAAAATAAAGAAGGAAAACACCTTGAGTTCGTCTCATTATGTGAGGCTCTGTGGCAGATGTCGGTAAATCCACGGTCAGTCAGGTCTTTTTTAAGCTAGTGTATAGAGGATAACACGTTCTGAAATTTCCAGTTGTGTCTCTTGCANGAGTTCGTCTCATTATGTGAGGCTCTGTGGCAGATGTCGGTAAATCCACAGTCAGTCAGGTCTTTTTTAAGCTAGTGTATAGAGGATAACACGTTCTGAAATTTCCAGTTGTGTCTCTTGCAGTGCAGTGAAAGCAGATGGATTTGCCTTTAATTAAAACATGGGGCTTAGCTGTTTGAATCTCGGGGATCCTCGTAGGGCCTTCAGAGGACAGTGTAAGCTTTTCCTCAACATGGAATCTTTTGTTTTTCCGGCAGTACTTATCACATGACATTTGGCTATTTTGAATAATCCCAAAGCAGCTAAATGTATGATCTCCAAGAAGAGAAAGTTGTGTAGAATTTAGTTTGTTACAGGTCCTCTTGGTAAAGAGAAAGCAAAGCATGCTATGTGCGTATTTTTGATGTTTCTAGATAAGATTGTGTAAGTATAAATTAATGTGAAAGATGATGGTACCTTTTTGGTCTATGTTTTTCAGCAGACTTCTTGCAAAGTCACATTGGTATATAGCAAATAAATTGTCATGTAAGCATGTTCCTATTCTACTTTAAAATTTGAACTAACACATTTTTATTTCTATTAGAAAGCAATCATCCAGTCCTCCTGATCTTTAGAATGACAGCAGCAAAAGTATTTAGCTATCCAAAGAACCAAATTAAAATTTTACTTCCTGCTAAATTCATTTCCCCCTCATTTTAATTTTAAATAGATTTAAGTGTCTATTTTAACAAACACAGTAGTTCTTAAACTTAACATTTAATTAAAGATGGAATTTTTAAGACAACAACTAAGAGCCTTGCTTCATCACAGCAGCCAGAGTTCCCATGTATTCCATATGTAGCTTCTTCCTGTGGGGCTGCTTTCCAACACTGAGCTGTTTCTTGACCATCTGATCATTGGGTGACTTGTGTTCTTCTCTAATAACCTTTCCTTCTTTCCTTCCCTCCTCCCTCCCTCTCTCTTTCTTCTTTTCTTTTCTTTTCCTCTTCTCTTTCTTTCCCTCCCTCCCTTTTTTTTTCTTTCTTTCTTTCTTTCTTTCTTTCTTTCTTTCTTTCTTTCTCTTTCTTTCTTTCTTTCTTTCTTTCTTTCTTTCATTCCTCCCTCCCTCCCTCCCTCCCTCCCTCCCTTCCTTCCTTCCGATTCTTTTTTCAATTTTTTTAAAAAAAATTGTGTATAAGATGTGATCAGAGTGGCTTCATGAGTTAGGACAGCTCATGTCCAAAGACATACTTAAGGTCCTATCTTTAAGCAAAAAAGAGAAAAATTCCTCCATGTCTTCAGGCAACAGTATGCCTGATTCTCATTTTTAATTGAAGAGAGATTCCTAAAAATAAGAATGCATTTATGTAGGACCTATATGCACGAGGACAGGCACTGAGTTAGGCATTGCCACATACGTGATTTCAACGCAGATCTGAAATTTAATTCGTTTAAGACAACCTTAAGGGATATAGGTTTCTTATTTTCTCTAATACTTGTTTAGTCGTAACCCTGGGTCGTAGACCTACCACTTTGCTGTTTTTATTTTGTCTTTTTTTCTGTTGATTATTGAAGGAATGAAAACAAAGGCCTTCAGTAATATAAAAAGGATTCACTTTAAATCCGAAAAGTATTTCAAGGAAGCACCTGATTATACCCCTAAGATTGAAAATATCAAAAATACATCATTCTCTAATTTAAATTTGTTTTTTAAAGTTTTAAAGATTATTTGAGCAAAGCCCCCAAGATTTTGGAAGGCTCATTTATAAGATTTCTCTCTGTTCTCTAGTTTCTCATATAGCCTGGTACTTTTTATCAGCCCTAATTTTACATGGTAGAAATAACAATTTGAGAATAACAAACTCAAACTTCTTAGACATCAAGTGTAAGCACTCTTTTGTTTTTAAAAAAAAATCCATTGAAACCCCCCATTTAGTAAGGCAAGAAGCATCAGATTAGAAGATAATTCATATTATAAACAGCTGTAGTATTGAAGAAAGGGTTATGTTGAAATGGTGGGACATAGGGGGATTTAAAAGGCTCGCAAAAGTATGAGTACTTAAGTACATATATGCCAGATTATTGCTATATGAAGAGTATTGAAAATTTTCTGTAACAAATTATATACAGTTCTGTTGTTTCAAGTCTTTGTTAGTATTCTTTTTGACTCTGTGTGGATTATATGTACTTCATGCTTGTAAATTGATGATTTATTTGTTTTTGACTTTTAGATCCTACTCAAATGGGAGGCCTGAGCATGCTGCTTTTAGCTGGAGAACATGCTCTTGGAACACCAGAGGTAAGCCAGTCTCATTCCTGCCCACTCCGCTCATGCTGAGGCTTGAAAACACAGACTTTTGTATTCTTTTCACGCTCTTAGTTCTGTAGTTTCACTGTTTACAGCTCATGAGCAAACTTGGTCCTTTTTTTGGTCAAGATCTAGATGTGCTTTGTATTGTTCCTTGAGTATAACAGAAGTGGTATAAATAGACCCAAGAGGACACAAATTAAGAAGTCAGGTGCAGATTTTTGAGGTCTATGAACCTAAGAGAAAGAAATGGTATGTACAGATAATTAGCATCTGCTACGATTGTGTCATGGGTCCTTCATTCCCTCCATTCATAACATACCCTGCTTTCGTGATTTCTCATGCAGACTTGCTAGTGAAAAGTCGAGAATTTACCCATCAGTCTTTCTGGTACCTGAATAAATCCAAACTCCTGTTTTTGAAACATGGCATTCCAACATTGTTTTATTCTTTAAAATGGAAAATAAAAGGACCCAGGCTCTCATAACCTTGGTTTTATGATCTCTTATTTCCTTGTAGTTACTGGGCTGCTTTTACAACACATTTTAAGTATGGTTTTGATGGGCAGGTCCTTGCAGTTAACCATGCATAGTTTGCATTTGTGGAATTTCTCTTTTCCAGTCTCATTTAACAGAGGCCAGACAAATTAACCTGCGGGTCATGTTATTTTATCACACTCAGGTACCTGAAATGGAGACTTTTCAGTCCCAACCAGAGTCGCTATTTATGGCCAAATAGCAGTAAGCTCAATTCATTGCAGATATATATATACATATATATATTTTTTTTTTTTACTTTTTTTAAAGAAGTTATGAGTATGCCCTACAGAGTACAATTCACTCCTATTCAAATAGTGATTTTAGAAGATACCATGTAAGATATTTATATCACAGAGGCCATTATTATGTATAGTTTACATTTGGGATCCATAGTAGTTGACCATATAGTCAGTTTAACATAATTATTTTGATTCCATTCAGTTCAGTGTAGCAAAAGAATGTGTAAACAGGTATGCCAGTAGTTACTTACATTGCACTATTCTTTAGCTGAAAAAAATAAACATGTCACTTTGTACCTTTCCATACTTACTATTCAGCATGTTTTTACTTCCTAACACAATAGAATTCTCGGAAATCATTTTGCTAACACATGGCTGCCTAAGAGCAATCAGATTGATTGTCACTTAGGTATAGAGTATCGCAAGCATGTTCCAAAAGGTGAATGTTGGAATAATAATGCACACTTGACCTTTGAACACAGTGTGACTCATGATTTCCAAGAATGTACTATATTGTGAAAGTCGGCATCATCTTTTCTAACAGATTATATTATAATGGTGTTTTCTTCCCAACTTCTGTCACCATTCTTTCTAACTTCCAGGAACACATGTAAATAAATAAACATCTATAGAACTTACAGATAGATGAAAGTGTTAGTCAAAGAAAAGACTGCCCCACCCTCCCCCCCCCCACCCTCTTTGCTTACAGTTTGCCTCACAGGCTGTTTTCAGGGAGAAGTTCTCCCTTTTAAGAACAGCAGGTTTTTGCCACAAGTAACTTAAACAATGGTCAACTTTTTATTTCTGAGGAAGGGGAACTGTTTTGAGAATTCTCAAGCTAAAGAAGTTTATAAAGGTAAATTACTTAAAGAAGGGAACCATGTAGAAGGAAATCTATGCTAGGGAAGAAGTTGCCAGCAGTTAGGTCTTTAAGAACCACTTCTAAGAATACAGCTCTTTCTTTTTACTTCCTACTTCTCATCTCAGAGGTGGTATATTTATGTCATTATTGAAACTAATTTTGAGATACTGAAACAATAAAGCAGTGACTGTTGTACAAAATTAACCTGTGTCTAAATATGGTTCATTTTGAGAGTTTGTGTCATACATATCATCAGTAGACTTCATTTATCATCTGTTTTCTCTGCAAAGTCTTATCTCATTCCAAATATGTGAACATGATTGTAGAATGTTAGGGGCCTAGATACATAGGCAGATGATGAGCATAAGACAAATGTGGTAAATATGTACTTACATTTTCCTAAGAAAATTATCAAGGTAATGAGATAAGAAGAGAGAGTTACAGAAATTTCATACTGCTGACATTTGGAACAATTACTGTGATGTCTGTTTATACTGTTAGGTAGGACCAGTCAAATAAAGTGACATTTTACAAAAATTCTGCCACAGAGAAAGTCTAATCATAATAGCTTTTTAAAATGCCATGACAGAATTCTTATTCTGAAATATTAGTCTTAAAGGGAGGAGATTTTCCTTTGTTCATTAACCTGAAACCTAACTACATAGAAAAAAATTCTCAGAAGTCTGTATTTTTAAATGTAGAAATATTAATATAGGTAATAGTTTTTTTAAAAAATAATTCTAGAAGGCATAGAGGCTTGCTGTAAATAATAAACTTTCCGATAAATAATATATCTGAATATCTTCTAATATCTAAAGTAATAAAATTCTAGACTAAAAGCTTCTTTGGCCTGTAATATTTCCTGGATCTACCTGACGTGCTCTTGGAGTTTTCAGAGAGAAATCGTAGGTTCTTGAGCTCTATCAGTGGGAAAGTAATGGCAAAGAAAATGTTTGCATTTTCTCTTTTTCCTGAATCTTCTGATTAACTCTGAATTTGCCACAATAAGTTTGCAGCATTATTAGGTGGACATTCGTACATGCTATTGTTACTGAGGCAGGCTTAGTTTCAATTGTGCTTTTTTCTCTGACGAATAAAAGGGATGAAATTTGTATTTACAGTTTGGTTCTTTTATTTTTCACATGAATGATTAGCCCTGTATTTCCTTTATATCCAGAGTACATTGAAATGCATTAAGATTTTTAAAAATTGTTTGTCATTCATTTATGGATGAGGAAGCAAAATAGATATATTAGCAGGACACACACACGCACACACGCCCCTGCTCACCCTGTGGCTCTGAGTTGGTCTATAGAGACTTGTGAAGTGTAGGCATGGAAGTCGCACTAGGAAATACCCTGTAATAATGAGGGAAACAGAATGTTACCAATGAACACGAGATTTTAGCAAACATATTTAAATCAGAAGCCAAATGGAAGTAGTTTAATCAATAAAATATGGTATAAGGATCAGCTGAAAATAGGCCTGCAGAGGGCTCTACAGAGGAGGTGAGAGGCAATCTGTTCAANGAAAATAGGCCTGCAGAGGGCTCTACAGAGGAGGTGAGAGGCAATCTGTTCAACATCAAAGTCACATTCCCATCAGACTCTGGGAAGAGCTAAAGAGAAGGCAGTTACCTAAAAAGTGGTAAGCCCTTATATTTCATATCAGGGAGTTATCATCTAAAGGTGAAAAGACAGTGAATAAGGCTTATAATAATTATTTGATCTAGAATTTTTAGAAGTGATCCCCAAGACTAAAAATCGCCTTATACTATTATATTTGTTACTTTAATGAAAATGCAAAGCTAAATAAAATTTAAGAAATAAAGGCAGGGAGTGCTGCATTTCAGAGAGTGTGAAGGGGACTATTAGTCGACACATAGTGCAGAGAACAGCTTGGGTCAGTATTGTAAAGGACCACACTCAGTATCAGGATTGAGGCAGCGCCGGGAAGTCCTGACTGGAACAGAGGGAAGGATGGTTTGGGGAGTAATAGGAAAGGTGATAAGTTAGGCAGAGTAATCATAGCTGACAAAAAGGTGTGAAGGCATCGATATCTATTTAGCTGTGACGGAAGGCAAACTTCCACATGTGCGGGAAATGTATTAGATGTTAGGTCTATGATTTTAGAATGCCTAGTTCTTTTGTTGGAACCAACAGATAGGACAATAAAGTTACGATCAAGCCACTTTTTTCTTTGCCTTCCATCCTGTAAAATGGAGCTAATAATATTACCCACTTGCCTCTAATTCCTAAGAGAATTCCTCTAATCTGTGGAGATTAATTAAATAAAACCTGTAAGGCAATTTCACCACTCCTGAGAGCATTCTTGCAGGTACCTGGTATCATCACCCTGTGTTATTTTAGGCATTTCATACATAACTTGAAAGCTTAAATTCTGTCAGGCATCAGTCCTACAGGATATCATGTGCATCACTGGCAGTGAGTGCACACTCACACACACGGCTCCTTGTCCATCGGAAACTTGTAGGAAATTGCAGTTGTAATTTATTCTCTATCACTAGGTGCTCAAGAAGGAGACAGTTTTTTAACCTGGTAGAAATTATTGTGTAGGAAGTATGACTTCAGCAGAGTAGCTGAGTTAGCATGAAAGTTAGTGGAGAAGATGCTAGCAAATGATTGTACACTTCCATTATTAAGGGGCTAGACAGGTCATATGTAAGAATTGAACAGT
>NC_048218.1:51721455-51816909 GCF_002007445.2 Ailuropoda melanoleuca
CCGGCCCCCGCCCACCCTCCTCCCCACCATCCGGAAACCCTTTGAGTGAAAGGCTTTAACCGACCTTAGAAATCCTGGCCTTGTCCAGACCTTTTCCTTTAGCCCTGACATCCTTCCAGGCAATTACTGGGGCCTGGCAAGTACCATCTCTGATTTAATTGGGGCCCCACATCTCAGCTGGTTTATTTTTTTAACCTTCTAATTGGTCTCCTGCCTCCAGTCACTTCCCAGCCAAGGTCATCCTGCACTCCGCTGACAGAATTATCTAACTACGTATCTCTCATCATGCCACTCCTCTGAGTGAAAACCTTGGCTGGCTCCCCATTGCCTTCAGCCTAATTTTCAAACTTTGTAACAGAGAATTCAAATTTCTCTCAGTTCGGTTCATCTCCCACTACACTCCCAGGCTTCTACTCTTCATCCACACTGAGAAAGCCATTGTTTCTCAAGCACATAGGGCACCTGCTTCCATCCTTTTCCTCCTGCTGTTGCCACATCATTTCCACAATTCTGGTGTCTTCTCCTAGGCATATCTCAGATGTTACTGTCTTAACAACTTCAACCTATCCCAGAAGGAGTGAAGGCTGCCTCTCTGTCCTCAGAGGCCTTACACTGCCACTGTGTTCTGCCACCATGCACTTACATCTTAACTGTGTAGCTGTCCCCTGCACTTGGATTATAAGCCACTTAAGGGCCAGACACATTCCCTTAGTTATCATTTTATTCTCTAGCACATAATGCATACAAGTGGAATGAAAACTTCTTAAAAACAGTGAGCAGTCTTTGTGGCTGGCGCATAGTAGGTTTTTGTTGAATTTTGTTGAAGGAGTTGAGTATCAACAAATGTTTGTAATAGCAAGTGCAGAAATGTGCAGTCCAGATAAAAGCAATGCACTTACCCTTTTTGTTGACCTTGTGTTTATCAGAATCCAGCTGTGTGTGGCTGCAGTCTTGCGCCTTGTGAGGTAGGAACAGGCTGGTGCTAATACCTAGCTTTCCAAAGCACTTCTAGTGCATCTAACTGGTGTGATCTTGTTTTATATCAGGAGGCTGGATCCCATGTCTGTATCTTCTGTTTGCATGATGTCATGTGTACTTGTGGAAAAAGATACTGTGTTGTAATTCTTAATTATGCCGATAATTCTTCTTTCTTGTTTTTTGAGAATTATGGCTAAACCAAAGGGAAGATTGGATTTAAGGGACATTAACAAAACTTGGCTTTTAAAAATCTCTATAGCTGTTTCTTTCTTGGGCAGATAGCTACACCTAGTGGCTTTATGGATTATTTCAGAGACTCTAGGAACAGCTTTGGGGTTTTTTTCCTCCCTTTATTTAACTTTGCTTATAATTAATGAAGCGTTATCTTTGGCTCTTGTATATTCTGTTATGTTTAGAAAGTAAGCTGGCCCTAGCATAGGAATGGAGATTGAGGAGTTGATATTTATCCGTAAAAAGCATGCCCCGTGTAATAAGTAATTTGGAGTGCTATAAATACAAATAGCAAGGTGATAAGATCTGGGACCCTCAGACTAATACTTAAATAGGAGCCTTGTGTGCAAAATACTTTCTACTTTTATGTGGGTATAATCCCAGATTTCTTTACCAAATGTGTGTATTTATCAGTATCTGCACAAATGTACACTCCTGCATTGGATGCCTTATTTGTCAAGCACACAAGAATAAATTTCTCCATACATTCATTTTCCATGTCATTGAGCTATATTTACATTTTGAGATTTTTGATGGAAATATGCCTAACATGTATCACACGCATTTCTGCCCTTTAATAAAGGCTATATTTTACAATTATCCTTATCTTGACAACTTAGAACCATAGTTATAAATATTAATTACTGCCATGAACCGAAGCCTTCAGGAGACACTTTGCGACTCTTGGCTCTACTTTAATTTCTTTTAGATAGACTACAGTGCTTTATAAAACATTTGTGTCTGTCCTTTACAGTTTTTCTGTCTTCTCCGCGCTTTTGCTGCTGGTATTGTTGGGGTTTTTTTGCAACCTTCTTCCTGTTCCCACTCAGGGCCCCTTCTGATTTGCAGCTTCTGATTCTGCTATGGACTAGAGAGGCGGGTAACCACAGAGCTTAGTAGGAACCCAGTTCTCCAGGCTCCTAATTTTCTTCCGTTTCCCATACAGTACACTGGTAACTGGTAACTTTCTCCTGTATCATGAAACATCTATCAGAAGTAAGAATATATGTTATATAGACTTTATGCAGTATAGCTACCCTAAATATATTTGATTCCAAATATCTCTCGTAGATTATGTCACATTTACAACCTATATGATTAAATTTGAAGACACTTCATAATTTTAATTTAATCCTAGGCTTGATTTTAAATAAAATTTTGATTATTTACCAAGATACCTAGGAGCTACACATAAAGGATTTCTTTATAAACCAAGATAGTATTGATTTTTCTTCATCATTCCTAAATAAAGCTATATTTTGTTCAAGTATTCCTTTCAATGAAGGAATTCTTTATGGCTAGTAATTTCAGAATTCATTAGCTGTCTTTTTAGTGCATTTTGTGTCTTCCTGGCTTCAGATTCTTGGGAAGCAAATAAAAACACCGTTGGGCCATTTAGCGTAAAATTTGTCAAATAGTCAAGTGACAGGGAGCCAGTCTTTGGCAGCCAGACCTCAGGTGGCAAATGAACGAAAGCTCCTGCACCTTCTCCAACCTTCATCACTGAAAGAAGGTGGCCGTTACTCTTTCAAATGCAAAGGTGACAATTAAAATTTCAAATGCCGGTTCCTGCCCAATAACCTATGACAATGTTAGAGAAACACACCCTCAGTGTCTAATGAAAAGGTTCAGTGAGAAACTCCATTTTTAGGAATGTAATCTGGGTGCCTGTCAGCTGTTTCCATAGGATTCAACCACCTAACAATCATATGCAGCTCTTAAAATTACATTGGAAAAGATTTAATAACAGGAAAAACCATGTTTTGTTTAAAAAAAAAAAACATTCTTTAACTGTATTACAATATCTCATTTTTGATGAAAAGTTATCTTACACAACTGGGAGAATATATATATGAGTATTAGTGGTGCTTATCTTTTGCAGATAGCATTGTAGATGATTTTTCTTCTGTATTTTGGGTTTTTGTTTTTTTCAGATTTGCAACAGTGAACTTGAATTATTTTACTGTCAGAAACATGTTAATTTAAAACTATTTTTTAACTTGTTTTTCCTCTATAATAAAAGATAACTTTTTCCCTAAGACTTCCCAATCTTGTCATTTAGGAAGGGGGCTGAGAGGACAGAGTGATTCAGGATTTAAGACATGTCAAACTTTTTTTAAGTTTATTTTAAAAATGCTTGTTGACACTGTTAGCAGGCAATGTTGAACATTCTTTATTAAACAAAGCCCCAGGAAGAAGATGGACAATAAACAAACGTTTATGTCTTGTGGTGATAAGTAAGAGTAAGGGATTATTGAATGTTGGGGACGGGAGGTGGTATTTACTTTTCCTAAATTCCTTCATCTGTAAAAAGGGTCAGATCAGAGGAATAACAGTATCGTTCTCTCAACATTCTGTGACTCTCAAGACTTTTCAGTAATAGTTGGCTTCCTAAGTGATGATGCCATCCAAATGCAGAAATAAGCGGTGAGATAAAAGAAAAAAGTCCTGACAAGAGTACTTGATTAATAGCAAGAATTTTTTTAAAATCCCGTGGTGTTTCTATAACTGTTATTAGTAATAAAATGGAGATTGTAGAGCACTGAATGTTTACCCAATGTAGTAAATAGTGCAAAAGAAAATATATATTATAAAAGAAATTATTCTTAGGTAAATACTAACTTTTCTATGATTAGGGTTTGTGTATAAACACATGAACACCTAGAAAACAAGAATTTGACTTTAGTTTTGTTTTCCCAAAAAGGTTATATTACCAAATCCCATTTGTGTTTTCATGTAGTTAGGTGATATAAAATATTGGGGAAACATAGAACATGAAAGAAGTAGATATTTTTAGAATTGGTGGCAGAAAGCCAAGAGATAAAATGGGCATCGTTGTAGAAATTTCTCTTCAATGGATATTAACTTTTCTAAAATGCATTGTCTTGTCCATCTCCTTCTTTTTATTGCATTATTTGATGGCACTTTGTATAAAACTTTGATGGCACTTTGTATAAAACTTTGTGGACTATAACTACTATTTTGTCATGGCTTGACTCAATTGGGGGAATGAAAACTATTCTCTCCTCAAATAGGAATGTTTGAGGTGGCATTTGTCATCTGCTGTCTTCCAAAAACTATCCCTGTGATGCCTCATACCATCTTTCTTCATTTCAGATATCCTCTGGCTCTTGTAGACAGGATGTTTCGGAATCCCCTGAACTACGTCAGAAGTCCCCATTATTTCAGTTTGCTGAGGTAATGTATTACAGTTTATACTTAATGAGATTGTGATGTGAGCTTAAATTTAGACTGATGTCAGTAACTTAAAGCATTGAAGAATTCTCGTTAGCTCACTTAACATAGTTGGGAAAAGAGAATCAAATTTTGGAAAAGGTATTTTGGAACTCCAGAGTCTCCTAATTAAGGAACAACTTTATGTCTATGTCTATAGAAGCTTGTTATTAAGTCATAGTATTNAGAGAATCAAATTTTGGAAAAGGTATTTTGGAACTCCAGAGTCTCCTAATTAAGGAACAACTTTATGTCTATAGAAGCTTGTTATTAAGTCATAGTATTTATTATTATATTTAAACCACACCACTAATTTTTGTTTATGGATGGTAAAGTTAAGGATACAATTGAATTATTGTTAGAATTTAGTCATTTATTAGCTGTTAATTTATCATGCGTTAAATCAGAAGATGGAATCAACTCATGGTTATTGGCTATGCCTTCCTTTTTTTTGTAAGTACACTTTGCTCTTAATTGAAATGATAGCATGCATTTGGCATTTTTCAAAGTCAAAGACAATTTTCAAAGTTAAGCCTGTGTGACTCAGTATGTTTCTAACATTGCTTCAGAGATGATAGGAAAGCATATTATCCTTAATATGAAGTCCATAAGGTTAAGACTGCTTCCCAAAATACTTCGTTTACCCTAGAACTCAATATGGAGCCATCATTATTAATTTTCTTAAACCTTAACCCAAAGCGGTCTTCTCTTCATCATTTGAATCGTCTTTTACTAGACCTTCTCTTGCACTGTCATCCTTCCTAACATTTGCCATTGTATTAAGTTTTGCACAAAGAGAGCGTATTTTTAGTTTCAGATTTTTTTCCTCTCCAGTGCCCTTTGCTGGTGGTTCTCAACATTTCATTGGCAAAACTATTCACAAAGGCAGAGGCCATTCTTTTTCTGATATTGTTTATAATATGTGTAAATGCCTTGCTGATATCACCAGAATGTTAGAATACATATTTGCTCACATATTCCTTATCTGTCACTTCCCTTTCTGACTGTGTGAGGTATGCTGTGAATTAATATTGTTTTGTATATTGTTTCCTTAAGAATTTAATGTCACAGATTCACTCTGCACTCAGTTTTTAAACAGCAGTTATAGAGATGTTAAATAATGTTGGTCCCAACTTTGAAAGCTGAGACGCTTGACCAGTAGTCCCTGAACCTCTAAAGATCTAATGAAAACCCTAAAATTTCATGTGAAATTTTGGGTGTATTGCCATATGTGCATTTTTTGGGTTCTATAGCACACCTGAAATTCCAAAGAGATCCCTAACTCTGTTGCTTTTATATAGAGGGTCCCTGTCCCTAATCTGATATTTTTTCAGGAGCTCCCTATTCATGTGATTGAGTATCTCTTTATCCCAGTATTAATCTGTAAGTAAATCCTTTTGTTTAGAAACTTCTGAAATGCTTTTCAAACATCTAGATGGTTGATGGCAGTGGTTCTCTTCATTTCATTCATTGTCTTACTGAATCCTCAAGGAAATATGCATTAGGCAGTTAATTCCCCTTACATAAACTCATTACTTTCTTTAACTTTTTTTGAGGGTGCATAGGAATGAAAAATGCTGTCTGAAGTAAGACCTACCCAGGGCTTCAGTAAAATCCTTGTGGATTCATATTTGCAATCTGTCACACTTGCTTATGGTGCTCAGTTGAAATGATAGGTTTCATGGTTTAACCAAGAAGAGTATAATTTTACCTGCAAATGTCTTTAAAATACTTGGTTAAATTTTATTCATCCACATTGGTCTGTTTATATCTAGTTTGTTAAATAGGATCTGGATCTTTTTTCTTTTTACTGATATTTATTCTAAAGATGCTTTTATGCCTAACTATAGTGGCATTAAAATTTTCTTAATGGCTTCAGCAGTGAATAAAGTCAATAATTCCATCAGTCCCTTTACTAATTCTTTCTCATCCCTAAACATTACTTTGATATTGTATCACTGACTGCCTCCATGGTTTTTCTAACCAGCTTAATTTAATTAAGATGAAAAAAATGACTTCTCTGATTGAAGAGTTATGATTAAGGTGCATCTGTTGCTTAGAAGTACCCTTTGATGGAGTTGGTGAGCACAATTAATTGAAGGAAAATACTTTTATGGGACTGGGAATGGGCTGACTTAATAATGCCCAGGCTTTTAGCTCTTGTGACTCATTGTCACCCTATTTTGTAGCTGGATAGAAGTCTTGTTCACTTTGGAACCCAAATTAATAACTGACCTTGTTCTCAAAAGATATTTGAAAAGTATTTCCATGGGGCCATCAGAGCAAACTTTTAATGAGGCTGCCATAATGACCAAGTGGAAACGAAAGGCCTAGTTGAACCAGCTGTGGTATGGCAGAATCCTCATCCACTGTCAGATGCCTGAAGAGTGATAGAGAGTGTGTGTGTATGTATGCATGCATGGTGTTACAAAAGAAATGCTATTCCTGTTCAGTGAATAATTTACTGAGTTCTGGTTCAATGCCAGGCAGTGTATTCTGTAACTTTTCTTTTCACCATAATCCTGTAAAATGGGGATTATTCTCTTCATCATTATCATCAATTTATAGTTAGGAAAAATAAGTCCCAGAAAGATTTGCTGAGCTGCCCAAGGTGTTATAGCTAGCTAGTGAGTAGTCAGCTAAGACTCAATCCCAGATACCCTGAGCCACATCCATATGCTTCTCCAACACTGTTTCCCAGCTGCCTCTAAGCAGAGAACAGCTTGGGGGAGTGGTGTAGGGAAGAGAAAGCGACTGACTTTTCTTGCAGCTTCTAGCTTTTAATAATACTTTTAAAAATATATTGAAATAAAGCCGTTCGTCTCAAGTCTCCTCAATGGCTGTTTGTAGCATACCTGATACCCTGTAAGAGACATGGCAAATGGGCCAAATTTGCTCTTTTTTCTTCCAATCATCTGTTTTTAGAAACATGGCCTTTGTCTTCCTTTATCATTTATACTGTTCTTCTAAAAGGCATTAAGGGTGATGATTCATGTCTTAATCTTTATCAGTGTCTACAGTGGAAATATATGGCAGAAACTATTAGTCTGATATGGGAAAATGTCCTTGTGCAATAAAAATTACTTGTTTCCTTTCAGATATCTTCAAGTTCGTCCCACTCTGATACTCCTTCAAAACAGTGTCAAGCATCAGCCTTGTTTCAGTTTGCAGAGGTATTGTCTCTCTCTCTCTTTTTTTTAATGATTATTGGGCTGAGAAACTTACTGAGCTCAGGAAATACTAGAACGGAGNTTACTGAGCTCAGGAAATATTAGAACGGATTTTTAATAACATACAGTGAACTTCAGGCATGCCGCTTGCCATTACGAACGTAATGCACATAAGGGAATACTTAATGCTCTTTGCTGCCTTTGCTATAATCATAGTCAGATCAGCTCCATATTTTGTATTCATTTTATAAGTATTCATTAAGGAGTTCATTTAGAATAGACACTTTCCAGGAACTCATTTGTTTCATTTTACCTTGTTTTTAATTTATTTTAAAAGCTTAGAAAAAACTGCTGTCCACATCCTGCTATTCCAATTTATTAAATGTTTCTGATAGTGAAATTAGATGCTGTGATTTATGAAAAACTCACAGTGGATGCAGTGGTGAATACGTCCTGTTAAATCATCAGTACTTAGCTTTCGATGTGATGTAGCTTTAGCCAGCATTTTTATTAGTGTTTAATCCCAGGCTTAGCTCAGGTCAGCTCTTGCAGGAGCTCAGATTTCTTTGGTTTGTCAGCCAGAGAGAGCACACACTAGAGAGTGCTTACGTAGTTGGTGTGGAGAGGCACATCGGATACGCTTGATTTTGCCACAAAATCCCTGGCCTCAACCATAGGCTGCTCCCTTCTAATGAGCACTGTATGACAAATAAAAAAGCAAGCGTATACAGGTCGTGAAAATAAGGTGGTGTCTGCTTTAGGTCTTTCCCCCTTTTCCTTTTTTAGTAAGTCCAACCAAAAATACATATCATAAACTAAGCAGTTTTTTTTGAAGGGTTGAGAGAAAATGACAAGCAGGACTGTTCTGTTTAATATTGATGCATTGAGTCATTTTGATTCATTTGAATAAAGAGTGCTGCATAAATGAAATGTAAAATGATATCCTTTTGGCAGGAGAAAACCCAGCATCCTACTTTGAAAATGAGGAAATATTACTTTCAGCTTTTACATTAAAAGAAGAAATACTGCTGCTTCTCGGGACACTTGGGTCAACTGCTGTGACTTTACGCCACCAGTTGGCCTGCTTAGCTGTTAGGCTTCTCTGCTGCAGTATTTGCTTTAGTAGTTGAGGGCTATTCTGTAAAACTGGTAACAAAAATGTCATATAATACTACCATTTATGAACAATTTGCTTGATGAATCTGAATAAATTAAGATTTTATTCTAATTTGTCATTATGATAAGCAGACTGTTATCCAGTCTGAGGAAATTGTTTTAATATTTCCTTGCTTTCCTCCAGTTGATGACATCCATTTGATACTAGTAATTTTTTTTAAGAGTTAAAAAAGAATTTTGGTATGGTGACTAAATTTGGTCTTAATCTTAATATGTGAGCCAGCCCCATACAACTTTTTAGAAGTATTTTCCTCAAAACAATGCATTTGCCATATGTTCTGTTTGATTAAATTCTGTACTCTGTAGCAGGAATATTAGAAAGGTAGGGGCTCATCTTTGACACCCTGATATGCATCAACTACCGAGTATTCAATTTAATTTAAAATGTCAGTATGGGATATCACAGCTGGTGTCTCCAACTGTTATCTCCACTCAGAGTGTGATTGTTATTTAAGTGATGCTATTATCATATTTATGAGGAGTTCCTGAAGCCCTGGGCGGCTCTCAGTCGTTAAGCGTCTGCCTTTGGCTGGGATCGTGATCTCAGGGTCCTGGGATCTAGCCCTGCATCAGGCTTCCTGCTCAGCGGGAAGCGTGCTTCTCCCTCTCCCACTCCCCCTGCTGGTGTTCCCTCTCTCACTGTGTCTCTCTCTGTCCGATAAATAAGTAAAATCTTTAAAAAAAAAAAAAAAAATCACCTGAGGCAGAACAAAGAAGATAGAAGTTTATAAATAGACCACAAGGGAGCAGCAGGCAGGACAGAGGAGAGGTGTCTGCAGAGGCAGGGGGTGGGGGCTGTTTTTAAAGAGGGAAGGTGAGGAGGTGTGGGGGCATACAGAATTCTCCCTGTGTTGGTAACTCTGCCTCATCGTAAGTAGCCCCGGGGTCAGTGAGGACCTCGATATTTTGCGGTGGGTCCCCCCATGGGCCTGCCTGTATTCAGCCAGGTGGTTGCCGTGGGTCCTTTCTACAGTCCATCGCTCAAGCCTCTTTGCCTAAAAGTGGCCTCTGCAGTTATTAATTGTAACTGTTATATGTGATTTTACAAGAGAAGTACACGGTTCTCTAAGGGTATATAACTTCTCTAGTCACTTGTCTCAGCTGGCCCAAGAGAGTCCTAAGTTTCAATCTCTGCCATCTTAAGATCTGACCACATTGGCAGCCTCATTTGGGGCTGGCTTATTCACAGCCAAACAAGAGCTAACTAGATGAACTAATGAAATTATCGACTAAAATCTGCTATGAGCACATATATTGCAATAGAAATAGAATAGGCTATAATTACTAACTATAATCATATCCCTACAGCTTTTATAATTATTTCGTATAACACCCATCACCTTTGGAGAAAACACAAAGACTGTTGAAATTCTTGTTTTAATTAGTCTACAGCAGAGGTTCTCAAACTTTAAAATACGTCAGAGTCCCCTTAAAGGTTTGTTCAAACACAGATTGCTGGGGCCTTGAAATTTGTATTTCTAACAAGTTTGCTGTTAGGAAACCACAGTTTGAGACCCCTGCTCTGTAGTTTATAATTGTTACAGTGAGTTATTAGCTCGTCCTTGTTAAGGCACTTCCTAGTATCTCTGGCGCCTTGTAGGGAAGGGGCGAAGTGAAAAAGGGGATGGACACGTAATAGAACACTACTCGGTAACCCACTTGTACCGCCTCTCTTTTCGGAGGGATTTCAGTCCTCTTCTGTACACTTAAAGTGAGTGTTTCTATGATTGAGGAAAAAATTTACTCTTTAAAAATGTTTTGCTTTGCAATATTATTTTAAGACATGCAAAATTCTTAGAGACCATTCCTGCTCATTTGATTTACAAACATTCATAACTCCAGGAAGAGGTTAGCTACTTCTTCTCTTGGCCCTGGGTCATTTACTGTGTAAAATAGTTATCCTAGAAACACCCTTTTTAAGAAACCCTAAGCCCTGGGCATTTCTTTAAGCTGAAGTTGTTTTTTCTTTCATTCCGAGCCCTGGGTCTTTGCCTTGCAAGCTGAGAAGGATGTTTTTCTTTCTTAACCAAGTCTGATAGCTTCAAAACTCATTGAAGTTAACCAACTTGGAACCATGAAACTGAATAAAGAACATTTTGTTTATATATTCCTCATGAAAGTTTATGTTTAAAGGCAGAAAAATATATCTACTTTACAAGATCTAGAAAGAAATAGAGTGCAGAGCCTGCCCCCCCCATTTCAGCCTGTCTCCATTCCTTATTGACACTCATAATTCATCTACATGCACCTCAGCCCATCTGAAGAGCTGTCGCTGTTTCCAGGCTCTGATCCATTACATTGGTCAGAATGAGTTTCCTATCTGCATCTTTTTTTGTTTACAGGTAGAGTGACACATCCATCACATTTTAGATCTCATTTACTGAAGACTAATGACCACCTGTAATGCTAGAAGGGAGCTGTTGTCTTCTATTATTTAACAAGTCTGAAAGCCATGACCAGTTCACATATTCTTTCTGTTGTGTGGCAGACTCTTACACCTAAAATAGATCTTTGCATTAAAATGCTACATATTTTCTTTGAAGACAGAAAACTAATCTGGATGATTTAGACCAATAAGTTTGGACATTAAAACTTCCTTTAAGAAAGTATTTACTTTGCCAATATAAATACAACCATAATCTCACCAAATTTAAGGTACTGCCACAATTGGATATAAGCAATACGTACAAATTTAAAGCATTCATTTTCATGATGGACTGTTCAATATGTTGCAGAGTATTACACTCGACAAAAACCATAAACTTACACTGCAGGTAATCAGTGTGAAAGTATTACGTGTTTTATTAGAAGCATTAATATTTCTCTTAAGGTAAGAAAGACCAATCATCCCATACTGTTCATTTGTTTTTGTTTTTTTTTTAATTTTTTTTATTCATTCACTAATTATCAGTCATTTCCTCCCAGGCTGCAGTGTTTTATGATACCTCTCATAATTGCAAAAAACTTCCACTATTACCTAATTTGCTTTTGATCTTTACTACCTGTTTCCTTGGTGTGGCCCCCCCTACCTCAGGCAGCTATAAAATTAGCAGTTTAACATCCAGGGTCATCATTTTTCTTAGCACTTCAGCTGTACTTCAGGTACTATTACACCCACTTTGTTTATCAGAACAGTACATACTAGCCAAAGGAGAGACCATGGTGGAGTTAACAGATTGGCAAGTGCCGTCCAATTTGAGGAAAATATAAAAGCCAAGAAGGTACTATCCAGTATGGCTCGCCAGTGTCCCCCACCCAGAAGTGTAACATAACGCACACTTCCCTCCACCAGCTGACCACACATTGAAAAACACATTAATGGTATTGTTCTTACTTGAAAGGATATGTAAGTCTCTTAAATAGAAAAAAAAAAAAAATGGTGGGAACGAGCAGTGGTATAACAAATTGGCATTGTACAAGCTCTAATGAAGCCATGAGAATAGATCAGGTTACTGAGAGAAAATGTGTAAATAAAAAAAGAGAGGCCCTAAGACAAAACCCTGAGGAAAAACATTTAAGGGATCACCAGAGAAAGGAGAACAAGAAGTGGCGGCGGGGGGGGGGGGGGGGGGCGGGGGGCACAGGTAGGAGGAAAACCAGGATCCAGCAGTGGAAGCCCAGAGAAGAGTTTATCAAAAGAAAGGTCAGCCATATCGAATGTTGCCAAGAAATCAAGATAAGGGCCAGCCATAGCATTAACAAATGTTGTTTTTCACCACCCCCCCACACCAAAAAAAAAAATTAAGAAGCCAAAAGATACTTTTAGAAAGCATATCTCACCAGTCATTCCATGAATATTGTATTGGTAGGTGATTCAGAAAATGTTGGGCTACTAAAATATATTGACCCTTCCCCTCACAAGCTCCTTTGGAAATCTTCCTTATACCTACACTTAGGTAAAAATCCTCCCATGGGTGATGAGGGAACTAGTCCTTACAAGACATAGGTGGTGGTTCCTTTGAAAGGTAAAGAACCATCCTCAAGCCTCAACTCAGACGACTGTGCATGAACTCAGGTGGCAGATAATGCAGTCCCAAGTTCGTCACTGAGCCCCACAGTTGGCCATGCACAGGATGTGTGGTGGTGGACAAACAGACGGTGCGAGGAGCAGAACCCTCTAGCAACACAAGCAACAGCAGAGGGCGCCAGTGGAAGAACTAGAACGCACCCCATCCTGGCTTAGTGCAGCGCTACCAAGCTTGTCCTCTAGTGATCCTGGAGTATCATGTGACGAGACAGATGAAAATTCCAGAAATTATTAGATGTCATAATTATCCTCTAACATTGCAATTTTTAACTCCTTTCCAGTTTCAGTATGTAACTAATTTTTGGAACTATACTAGGAGAGTTTATGTTTATTCGTGTTCCTAATGATAAATTCTTGTTATTAATTGCGCCATTTATTGAGAGCATAATATGAGCTCAGCATTGTGCCGGACTCTTCATTAACATAAATCTAATCTTCGCAGCAGTAATGTGGGGCAGGTATTACTCTATCTGTTTCGAAGATGAGGTAGAGGAGACTCAGTCTTGATTATTTCCTTAAGTCAACAGAACAAAAAGTAATGAAGGGGTGTCTGTCTGACAAAAGGTCATGTTCTTTCGTTTTTACAACCTTGGTTCAAGACACTGACATCTCTGTTCAGTACTTCATTGCCTCAAGTCATTGAGAGGTGGTGTTCGTTTCTCTTAGTTTAGTGATGAGGTGAGTAGTTAAATTCAGCTTGTGTAGAAAAAGTAGAAGTGGCACGTATCAGAGAAAGTTTAGCTAGACGAAAACATTCCAGACTTCAGAAAGATTGAGCCCCGTTTAATTTTCTAATATATTTTTTTAAAGATTTTATTTATTTACTTGAGAGAGAGCACAAGCGAGAGAGAGAGAGCAGGAGCAGGGGGGAGGCATAGAGGGAGAGGGAGAAGCAGACTCAGGGAGCGCGAAGTGGGGCTCAGTCCCATGCCGCCCAGGATCATGACCTGAACCAGAATCAGACGCTTAACCGACTGAGCCACCCAGGTGCCCCTACCATTTAGTTAATTTTCTAAAGAAGAAGTTGTTGGGATAAATAGCAAAGAACTGTTAAAGTTGATAGTACCTAGGAAGAAAAAGTCCTTATTCCGTAAACTAGACCCTTCTAAATGGTCCAGGTAGCTTATTAAATATTTGCCTCTACAAAGGGAAAGTCCTCTTTAGCAGCGAGCTCCCAGTCTCTCCCAGAGCTGACAGCGGCACAGAACTCCCCGTGGGAGTTGGGGTCACATGTAAGGATATAGACACCAGGCAGCACTGCCTCCTAAACTAAACTGAGAGAGACCTCTGTCTTAAATTGAGAAAGATTTCAGAATCACGAAGAATATGAAAAGCATACACCAGGGCTAGCTCCTCTAATGATGACAGAACTTCTCCAGGAGAAGAATACTTTGTAAAGATCCTTAAAAATGTATGTCCTCAGCTTTTTACCAAGTTAGGCTAGAAATTGAAAATGAAGTTTTCATATAAAAATGAAAAAGGACAATGCAGTTCATTGTTATCAGTGCCCAGCTGCTATTTGTCAAGTTTGCAGAAGAGCATGCAGTCAGTGTATCGTTGAATATGTTGATGTGCCTCAACATAGGCCTTAGCTCTGTAACTTACTTAGAGATGTGGTCTTGACTGTCATCTTTGTATATGCTCTAGAGCAGTCTCTCAAAGCCGGGGCCAGTGTTTTCTATAAAACTGGTAGCTTCTGTCATGATGCCCTCGTTCGTTGATTTTGGATTCTCAAAAAAATATTTGTTGACTGACAAGGCTCTTTCCCAAATATTTTAGAGGTCTCATATATTCCTTAAAAACAACAACAACAACAACAAAAACTTGTTGCTTTGGTACATACAAAATGATTCTAAATCCCTTGTATTTGGCCCATTGATGAGTTGGTGTTTATATAGAAATGGAAATGCATATCTGGTTTTAAGGTTGTAGAGTTAAATTTAAAGCTTGGCGTATGCAAGATAAATACTCTTGTCATTAAACGGCTGTCCAAGCCACACCTGGGTTTTGTTACTATTTTTGAGGTGGTTGACTAAAATTGGTTTCAAAAATTATCCCAAGTATGACACATCTCAAGTTACTTGGTGCTTGGGACCAATGATGTTCTCATAAACTAAAGAAAGCTCCTGGGTGTGTATGAATAGGAAGCAAAGATTCTGGTAACACAATTAACATTCTTTACGTGAACTGTTTTCCGTATAGATTTCTTCGAACACTTCGCAGTTGGGTGGTGCCGAATCTGTGAAGCGCTGTGGGAAGTCAGCACTCTTTCAACTGGCAGAGGCAAGTTTCTAACAATATTTAGAGATAAGATCTGAAGGAGGAAACCACAAAAAAAAGTTCATCATCACAGCGTTCTTCAAACTGCCATCTCACCCGTGACCAGAAAGTGTGTTGTTGTATCTAATTTTCAGCCATGAAAGGGTTAGCCTTTGATTTAGGAAAAAGGGAGTTTTGCTACGAAAAGTCAGTAAGCACAGAAAAAGGGGGCTCAGGGAAATTGCAGAATCTTTTTTCACAGGTAGGATTGTAAAATAAGGTCAGTTTTTGTCTCACGTTGGTGAAATAAGTCCAGCCTGAACCCAGAAGAATGGCCTGAGTCATGTTTCTCTCCTCAGATTCTCCTATAACATCTATAAATTCCTGGAAGACACTACTTTTAAACCAGGTGGTTAATGTTTTAATTTTGGTTTTTTTTCCATTTGTTTTTTGTTTTTTAGTGAAGAACTCAAATGACATGTTTAAAAATCTGGTTTTGTAACACCTGTCAGTTGTACACTTGATATGACGTGGGAATAAAATGTTGCTGTTCCTTTGGCACAGGAGTAGATGCGCTTTCCTAAACCTGTGAGGAACAGAGAGCCCTCACTTGGTCAGGAATGGGTTGGTGAGAAAGGTGCCAACAGAAGTTATTGCTGGGGTGGGCAGGGACTGTGGTTTTCTCTGCCTACCTGCAACTGCTCTGCCTTTCTTCTGTGAAAGAAATGTCTGTAGCACCAGGACACGATAATAGCGGTTTTTTTCTCTTTTGATGAGACAAATTAGGAGGCACAAAATGGGTGACCAAATATCTCTTATATTAAACTTCCTTTTCTCTCATTTTTCTGGCTTCCTTCCCGTGAGTTCCTTCTGAGTTGGGTTTTTGGAGTTTGTTTGGTTTTTTGGGGGGGTTTTTTTGTTGTTGGTTTTTTTTGTGAATGATAAAGTTCTTTTTATAAAGCCTCTGTACTTGATTAAATTTAACGGGACACAACCTATCATTTTCTAAATTTTATGGTAGCTTATATCATAAAAATCTAGGATGTTCAAATGAAGCTTTTAAAGTCTAGCCCAGGTCCACATTAGAAATAGAAAAATACAAAGGCCTGAAACAGTAAAGTATATAAACCGTGGAACAAATGACTCCTTTGTTGTTTGACATGAAGCTGACATGCTTCTTGTAAGACAAAATCAGACCCAAATAGTGGGCTACAAGTGACTAGAAAACTTCCAAAGATCACAGGGAATCATTTAAGAAAGAACTGAGTGAGTCAGTGGCAAAGTACTACTTCAGATAGAACTGAAATGGTAAAGATCTGGCAACAAGTGTGCCTTTTTGTAGTTGGAGCAAACAAATCGTAGTAAACAGAGAGACTACGAGGTCATGAATTTAGTATTTTTAAGACCCTGCAGATTGTCAAGACATGTATTTGAAAGAAGTGACTATTTTTCTTGAATAATAGGAATGTATGGCCTTCTCTGCATTTCCGTGTGTGTGTGCATGCTTACATACAGACATGCTCATAATAATATACATAACAACACTAAATTGTAACTGTCATATTAATATATCTTTATTGAACAGTTTTGTGCTAGAAGTATATGGACCTTTGAGGTACTTTGCTGTGGAGGGCGCGAGAGATGATTTTGTCTTCTCATTTTCTTTTTTTGGCATAACAGTTAAATAAAAAAAAAGGATTCCCTATTAAATCAGAGCTCATTAAAAAGAGCATTCTTCTAATTTGTAGGGATGCATCCCAAATATGAAACAGATGCTATGGTTTAACAGATGTTTGAATGCTGGTATCATAATTTTAAAGGGGTAAAATGACTGCAATAAGCCTATTCCAATTATAGCAAATCAGCTTATACTCAGACTTGGTTTCTTATAACATCTGAGTAAAAATATATGCTTTTGATAAAACAGGGTCGCTAAAAAATAATTTACCAAGAAAATCTCACATTATTATTTGCACCACATGAGTATGATGCCATAATGCTAATAGACTGTGTTTTAGAATAACATTCTAAATCCTTCCCAGTTTCTAATTAAACATAAATATGTGCACAATGGATTAATCAGTGTCTCCAAATAATCACCAGTAGAAATAGGCTTCCTCAATTTTTTTTTATTCCATGTGTATTTGATATTCATTTTTTTAACTGAATATAATATTTAATTATTTTGGGTGCTTCTTGAGACAAGTATAACAGGATATGGAGGAGGATTTTTTCCTGTTGCCCAGAATTGGTGCTATTGTCTGAAATATGAAAGAACAGCTTTAAATTCACTCATATCAAAGGGAAATCCACCAGGAAGCCACTTTCAGTTTGGGCCAGATCCTTGGGATTTATAAAGAGATGGTCTGATCCAGCTCCTGTCCCATATGCCACTACAGGGATTTCTCATTTCATTCCCATCCTAACCCCCAAGTCATCAGTGGGAGGGGGGCTCTCAAAGACTGTCCAGTCATCTGGAATATTTTGGCTTTTCTCCCTGTCCTGAGGAGGAAAGGAAGGAAGTGCTTTCCACTCTTCATCCCTGCCCCATGTCAAGCAAAGTGAAGGCAGCTCTAAGACAGCCAGAGCTGTCTGGCTTAGTTTGGGGGGTATCTGCAAGAGGTGCCTTCTCATTCTTTGGTGGAAGCAAGAAATGTTTTAGACATAGACTTATTGCTGTGCCCTACACCTGTCTGACCAGGTGAGAAAAGGACTGGAGGAAGTTGGCTGCAGGGAGAGGCTTGGAATGGCCTGCTGTACTTTCCGTTTTGGCATCATAAAGATGCATGAGTTTCCATGGGTCAAGTGGACAAAGGGAAAGCAGTTCAGTGCGGTCAGGCAAGAAGCTTTGGGACAGTCATGGGGGGAGGGGTTGTCAGAGAGCAGGGCTGGGACAGTCTCTCACATCAGGAAATATGCAACAGAGACAGCTTTGCTCAGGACCCTGATGAGCTCCCACAAGCAGGAGTGATGTTCAGCCAGTTTCCTCCAGTACAGCTGTGCTGGTACTAAACTACCAAATACTTCCCATTGTTAGTAAAAAACTGTGACCCAAACCCCCTGAGTACCCTTGATGCAACTTTCCCAGCATCCCCGGGCTCCTCTGAACCTTTCAGCACCTGGAGGACACAGCAAGGGGCCTACAAGACCCTGTTCCAGTCCCTGGACCATATGCCTTCTGATCAGTTGGCACCCCTGCCTCTTAAATATTTCCTATACCATCCCTGCCCTTGGCATCCCCTGACAAGGTCATTCAGTCTTATGTAGCAGCAACAGGTAAAAAAAAAAAAAAAAAAGACAGACATAACCATGGGCAGTTTGCTTTGCCTCCACCATTGCTTCTCCTGTCCTGTACAGCAGAAGCTATTAAAAATAGCATTGTGAAGGGAAGGGCCACAAGCAGCCCAGGAACTCACCTCTCCCCCTACCCCACCTCCTTCCTACAGGCTGACATGGGAGAAGGGCTGAATAAGGACACCTCCCAAAGCTACAGGGGCTGTTGCTTGCAAGAAATGGCTTCATGGTGAAAAGCAAGAAACATTCTAGGCATGTACTTATTGCTCTGCCCTGCACCCACTTGAGCAGGCAAAAAGAAAATTGGAGGAAGTTGGCAGCAGACACAAAGAGACTTGAATTGGCCTGCACTCTCGGTTTGGGGATTGTAAGGACCCCTTCTGTTTTCCTGAGACCCTGTAGCCAGGAGATGCCCCGGGGAAGGCCCTGCTTCAGGCACTTGATTGGCATTTTAAACTGGGTGGATTTTTAATAGCTGAAAGTGACCTGAAAATTCTGGGATCTGTTCCAGGTATTTTCAGGAATCTACTCCAACTAGGAAGGGAGGTGGCATAGCACTGCTGAGGTCAGGGAATTGAGAAGAAAATACAGTCCTTTATGTTTAAACCTCCATGAGATTCATACTGTTCAGTTAATCAGTTGCTTAATTGGTGCAGATACTCTAATGTGTTTCCTTTCATTTTGAAATTAATTAGGTCAAGTCCTATAAAGAATAGCAAAGCATCCCCCTGGAGATCATTGTATTTTATAGTTGCTAAATAGTTGGAGGACGCACAGAGACATCTTTACCTGTGCATTTTGGTGAAAGAAGGTCTACACTTGAGGGTCTCTGGTATCAAATTGCCTAGTAAAATAAGATGCACAGTTGATTCATTTATTCCAACAAATAATAATTAATTGAGGACCTCTTCCATGCCAATAACAGTGAGGCTGCTGAAGTTACCTGCATACAGATGTACAAATAATGTTGATCACGATGAGATAAGCTGCAAACCTTCTTCTAAGATCGGTGGTGTAAGCACACTTTACTGTATCCAGGTGCAGGTTTGGTGTTTTAGAGTACCACTAGAGACTGGAACGCATGCCTAAAAATATTAATCACTCTTTGTTCTACTTCTCTTTTTCTGAAATAGTTTTATGTGTTCTTTAAAATAGGTGATAAATTTAAATGTCAGAAAGTAAGTTGTATTATCTAACCCAAGATAATGACGACTTTGTTATCTGCTATGTGGTAGGCACTTTTCTAAGTACCTTATATGTATTCATTGCATTTTCACACACATCCTCTGAGATAGGTACTGTGATCATTCCTCTTTGACACATTAGGAAACAAGGGCAGAGAGGTTTTGTGACTTGGCCTAAGGTCATGCGGACAGGAAATTAGAGCCTCAGTAGGAAACCCAGGCAGTCCGTCTCCACAACCTGGGCTCTTCCACACTGGGGTATTCTGTCTCCTTGATTTAGATGAATGTAAAAGACTCTGCAAGTTGCTTGTTATAGGACTTTGTGTATTACAGAAGTTTCTATGGAAGACAGCTCACTCCTACACATATGTGTATGGCTGAATAAGATGACAGATTTTTCAAGACTGCTGTCAAAGAAATGGAGCTGATATTTCCTTTTTAAAAAGTGTCTGTACTTTTGAAACTGCCAAGATACATCTTACACCCTTAAATAAGTAAGTGCCTGTTAGTGAATATACTTTGGAAGATATTGTGAGGAAATTGTGGTGTACGACTCCTGTCCTCCAAGAACTTATTCTCCAGTTGCAGAGATAAGATATAAAAAGTTAAGGGATGAGAAATAAGCGTGCAAATGGTTTCACAGGGAACCATGCATTGAAATGACAAAGCTCTCCTTGAGTGACGAATGATGCACAAAGTGAATGTGTGAAGCCAAGAAAGGGAGGAATTAATATTAGCAGGAGTATTGTGGGGACCCAGCACAGAGACAGAGAGCATGGAGCTGGTTCTTGATGAAGGAGTTGTTGAGGAACAGGGATTGAAACTAGGCAGCCTTTGGGCCACATTTAATTTGCAGAGATTTTTTTTTTCAGCCAGTTTGTTGACCTGTATTATATTTTACATTTGAATTAGGGGTTAATATTTTTAAAATAGAGATTTCAAATATGTATGTCTGACTTCTCATGAAAATTTAAGAGAATCTGAAGACACTGGTCCAGCCTTCCTGCATGAACACAATCGGTCAGGGCCGGTAGTGGCACCCCCACCGTCCTCTCCTTTTGCTAATGAGCCCTGAGTCTTGAGGCCAGCAGTCACTGCCAGCCCCCACTTACCCTCGTGCACCTCCCTCTTTTGTACCTAAGCACCCATACAGTGCAGATGGGGAGCTGCATAATGGAGAGATGAGAGAGACACAGCAGAGGGATCAAGGGGTAAAAAGGCAGGCAGATGCAAGGTAGGTGCATGACAACTAAATCAGACAGGAGTAGAGAGCTACACTGGGAGACTTATGGAAGGTGGTGTGTGGCTGCAGTTGGAATTGGGAGAGTGGTTAGTGTGAAGCAGAAAAACTTGTGCATGAAGATCGTGAAGAGCGAGTGAAGACCAAGGGCAGGGGCGTGCAGTGGGAAAGCAGACTCCCATGGCAGCTGTGTATAGAACGGAGTGGAAAACTTCTGACGAATTGCGCATGTGAGAAGACATGAGCCAGGATTGGCGAGGGGCGGGCTGGCGGTGGGAACAGGAGGTAGAAACAAGCAGCAGGGAGGTTGCAGGGGATGTAGTTGGATTCGATGCCTGGGTCGGTGTGAGAGGCAAAGCGAGAGGGGAGCTGGAGGTGACCCCAGCTCTGAACCTGAATGCTCGGAGCCCTCCTTCAGGAAGCCTGGATGTTTGTGAACGAAGAGGAAAGCCCAACTAGCAGGAAAGAGAGAAAGATGCTGAGGGGTAGGGACAGCTGAGCAAATCCACTGCAGAAAGAGTCAACAAGAGAGGGTGGTTGTCAGGGTAGATAGCTGGGTTTGGTTTGGAAAGCAGGGGCTCATTGTTCTCTGAGCACAGAAGGAAGGAAGGTAGAAAACAGTCACCCGGGATTGCAGCATTTGGTCTCTGATCCGTGTTCTACTTTGCTGTATCTCGGTTTATGAAACTAGTAACGTGTTGAGGTGAAGTTGAAGAAAGGGTGCTAGATGTCTCCAGATAACACTCATCAAGATACAAAAATCAAGATTGTAGATCTGGCGGTTCCAGGGGAATTGGAAAAGTTTCTTGAACCCTATTTATTAAAAGAGGATGATGACATTTTCAGAGGCCTCGACTCCCTAGTTTTTCTTACATTCTAAGTTGCAAAAACCACTTCTAATTAAAACAAACAGATAGGTAAAGGTGAATGTATTCTAGTGTCTGTAAAAATGCAATCTTAGGAAAAATGTTGGCTCTTTTTAAGAAAAGCTGAATTTTGATAAAATTAAAGAGATTATATACCACATTGAAAAAATTAGGAAACGCCATCCCTCCAGTCACATTAGCATTCCTCACCACTACCAGTAATAGGTGGTGTTTGATCGAGGTGACTTCTTTCCAGTTTCCTGTGTGTCTGCACGTACCTCAGTAACCCCTCCCCCGGGCTGGAACCTCTTGAAGCCCAGAATCTCAGTGGACGGCTCTCACCCTGGCCCCTTCTACACTGCTGTCAAATAACTGAATCCTAAATACTTAAAATATATTTGAGGGGGTCTTTTCTTTGAAAGTGATATATTTCTTTCTGTAGCTTTTTATGCAGAATTGTGAGTCATTTTTATGAAACTTCTGTCCTAAAACTTTTCATCTCATTCCCAAATGCATCCATCAACTTATTTTTGGAGGAACTGCAACACAGGAATTCTCCTAATGACTTCCTTTAACACTTCTAGGGGAGACTTGAATAAATGGCCTATGGAACGAAAGTCACCGCACCCCATCTGGAGTCTTCAGAAATCGTATAATTTCTGAAGAAATAGTAAAGAGACACATTTAAGCCACCACTGTTCTGTGACCAGTTATCTTTTATAATAAAGAAAATTCATTTTTCTTAACATCAGTGCTATTCTTTATTCTCTGCACCCATCAGCCAGTGTATGTTTATGGCAAAAACATTCTGGTTTTATTTAATTATGAGAGAAGTGCACATCTTGGAAAGCACTGCTAAGTGCCATCCCAGGGTTATGTCTACACTGTTTTGGCAGATAATAAGCCAGTGCAAAATGACTATAAACATACCTTGGCTGCAAAACATTTATTTTGTACTAAAAGGCAGAGATTTTGAAATTGAAACTTCTCGATGTGTATTAGTGGGTCTTTTTTCACACTGCCTTTGTTTTTAATCTAGCTGGATCCTTTATAACAGACAATGAAAGACAAAGATAATTAAGAGTGAAATAGTAGGGTACGTTTTGGGAACAACTTACCCATTGCTTTGTACCAGTTAAAGGCATCTACTTCTGTGGTATTATTCTTCCCTAGTACACATGATGAATTATTTTTTCACTGGTCGTTTCACTAAGTCTTTTATTGCAGAACACATTAAAGAAATGCATCGATACTTTAACATTTGTAGAAAGGAATACATTTTAGAGTGTGTTTGATTCAAAGAGATAAAAGCTTGTTCAGCACAGATTTATTATGTCTCTGTAGTCCCCAGTAACAAGCCATGAGCCTATGTCGTGATCTTCCCTGAACTGAAAATGGCAATCTCCTTGAACCCAGGCACATAAAAAATAATCCCTCCACTGCACATTCCATCTGACCCCTTCAGTATTCCTCCAGAAAGTTTTCTTTGTAATCATTTTGAAGAGGGTAGTTTTTTACACATCTGTCCGATATGGGCATCCTGTAGCATCTCCGTTCCAGCATACTGGTTTTCATTTTTCTTTGGTGGGGGGTGAGTTGCCATTTCTTCCAGCACATCACTGTCAGGCCATTCTGACTACACAAAACAGTGAGAAACTTTAGTAAGGGTTCAGTTATCAGAAGTAAAACTAAAATATTGGTGATTAATTTTCACTGTTGCTCTTGGGAAGCATAAGGAAGGACAGTGTGAATGTGGGTCCTAATTAGCATTTTTTTTTAAACAGACTTGTAAGGTAACTCTTTCTGGAATGAATCGGAATGCATTTTAGACTCCTCCATTACCTCAGAACTAATGAACCATTCAGTTCAACACAGTTATCTGTGGAATGCCTTCTTTCTGAAAGGTACTAGGAGAGATCCTTGGAGGAGAGTACAAAGGTGAACAGGATCAATTTTGTGACCCCTGAGTTTCAGTTATAAAAATATATATATATAGTACCTGAGGGAATAGACAATAGATATCAAATATTTATGCTAGGCGTTTGATTTAAAACGTTAACATTCTGACTTCTTTGAATACAGCCGTGGGAATTCCATCCGGAAGGTGTCCTGCAGATGTTTTACATCCTCACTTTTAAAGAAGGTTATTGTTCAATTTAAAATAATAATAGAAGAATAAATTGTCATTTGCTAAGGCATATTCTGTTTCAAGGCTGATTAACAACCAGCCCTCTATTAAGGGCAACTTGACTAATTAATAACAGGCATTAATTTTGTGCTTCCCCCAATGCAGTTTTATTCACTTCACACTAATTGATGTCCCTCTGTGTCCACGATGTGCTCATCCATGTACAAGTCCAAGCCTGTGAACAGAACATAGTTTGTATGCACTTTCATAGGTCTCACTGAAGTGAATTGATAAACCGCTCAAAAGTAGATGTTTGCACCCAGTAGTAGAACTAAGCTTAACTATATGTTCAATGAGAGTAGCTTCTTGAAAGATAACTGATTTAAGACCTCACATCTAATTTTGTTGTATATGTTTTTTTTCCCAATTACAGAATCATTCAACCCTAGAATGAAAAAACTGGAGCAAAGTACTTAGTGTACCCGGGCCATGATGTGCTGCTAATGATACCCATGGGACTAGTACTGTAACTGCCCGCAGCTATGTTCATTCTGCATGGCACAAGGCCGCAGAGGGCTGGTTGTCAGAATACGTTTCTTCTTGCTCCATACCAGGCACTATTGCAAGAGCTGTACATGTGCAGCTCATTGAACCTCACAGTGTTCCTAAGAGAAATACTGTTACCATCCATGTGTTATAGATGGGGAAACTAAGGCACAGAAAGGTTTATAGAAAATGAGCAAATCAGAGGCAGAGTCAGTCTGCAGTCCCAGACAGTCTAGCTCCAGAATCCGTGCCTTTGGAAATAGCTTCTCAAGGTAGAATTTGCTCGTATCTAAAAGTGCTGGCATCTTCCAAGAGTTACTACATCCATGGCTATTCCCAGGTCATTTGTTTTATGTGGAATACAGACTGTTAATTCCTAGGGAATTTTGAAAATTATTTCTGATAATAAAATATTTGAACTCAGAAGTGATATAAAAACTGGGAATTAAAGTCTCCCCCCAAATGTCCTTTTCAAATGTGCTGTTTCAGGGTCGGTCCTCGTGGTTCGTATCTCTGGTGGCTGCAGACTGCCTTTCCTGGGTGCCCGTGTCCCTTTGTTTTCCAGGGTTCAGCCAGTGGGAGACTCTGATGGGAAAATACGTTCAAGGGGGAGAGCTTGGCCAGGATGCACAGGGAAGGGGTGAGGAGGGGTTGGGGGTAGAGCAAAGGTAACATCTCTTCCATGTGTTCAGCTCCCTCCAGTTAGGCCCATTGTGGCTCCTTCTTCCTCTGGGGACCTTCCTTCCCCATTTGTTCCTGTTGTTGCTAATCCCTGGATTGTAACCAACCTATTCCCTGCATTAAATTCCCTCTGCTAGTTATGCTTTAAGTTGTTTCTGTTTGCCTAATTAGACCCTGACTGGTATACAAGCCGTTTTCATTTTCCACTTGGTATGGTTATAAAATAGGCTGAGAATGCTGTTGGCATACTGTATCGATTTGAGCAAGACTTTTGACACATAATCTTACAGTGTCCTTGTGAACAAAATGGGGGAATTTAGACTGGATTATAAAACAGTCTTTGATTGCTGAAGTTCATTAATGTTCAAATAAACCTGATGAAAGGGCTCTCGAAGTCTGCCAGAAGGCTCTGTCCTTGCACATTTCTTATTATGACCAAAGACTTGGATGAAGACATAAACAGCACCTTTATCAAATGTGTCCATAACACAGAGATGGAAAGTAATGTAATTCAGAGTTAGAAAGGATAAACTTTATAAGGAAAAATGGAAAAATCTCACATCTATGTACAAAAAATAAAGGAGAGACCAAGCTTCCTAGCATATGATGTGGGTAAAGAAATCCAGGATTTCCATTGACCACAACCCCAGTATAAGCCAGAAGTAGGACCTTTTTTTTTTTTTAAAGATTTATTTATTTTAGTAAGAGAACGTGCGAGCGTGCATATGTGTATGCTGGGCAGGGGGCAGGGGGCAGAAGGAGAGAGAGAAGCAAACTCCCCTCTGAGCACAGAGCCTGACTCGGGGGGGCTCGATCTCAGAACCCTGAGATCACGAGCCAAAACCAAGAGTCGAACGCTTAACCTACCATGCCACCCAGGAGCCCTGACCTTTTTTTTTTTTTTTAAATGGGAGTTTAGAGATTCTTCTTTGAGCCCCATTAGAAGATAAGTGTGTCCCTGTCTGCTGACAAATTGGCAGTTCCACTTCTCATCTAGAGGCTTGCAGAAGACTAGGAACTTATTCTAAGAAAGATCCATGTTCCCCAGCCCTTGTGAAGCTTTTTATGTAAAGTTTTGTGTCTACCCTTTTGCATCACAACAACCCAGTGGAGCGTGTACTGTTGCCCCATTTCTCAGCCTTTATTTCCTGATATAGATTCAAGTCAAAGTGGGGCCTTGGGCCAGCACTGTGGTACTTGGTCCTGAACCCAGCTTATTTCAGTAAAGCCCAGTTCTCGCTTCAGGACCCCCCAGTATTACATGTAGATAAGAGGGTCCCAACTTCTGAAAGGTCGGGAAACCTTTACATGTGGTGAGCAGTTAAGAGAACTGGGACGTTATGCCAGGAGAAGAGACTTAGGGGAGCATAACGTCTGTCTTCCAGGATTTGGAAATCTGTCACATGAAAGAGCGGATTACGTTATGTGACTTCAGGGAACAACTAGTACTGACAGAATGATAGTTTTTTTTCCTCAAAATGTTAAAGATTTCAGAGAGAACTGCCCTCTAATGTGGTCACTATCTTTGTGCAAAAAGTTGGATCATTAAGTCTTGGGAATATTGTAGTAAAACGGATTTCTGCATGGGGAAGGATGTTAAATTAGGTAACCTAGGATGACACCCAGTTCTGAGTCTGATTTGTGTTTGTTTTGGTTTTTGGTTAGTGAGATTTATGATTCGTAGTTTTTGATTCAGAGGTATTTGTTTTATTTTTATAGTTTTACTTCCCGCAATGTAATTGTTTTTCTTATAATTTAGGATTAACATACTCTATTTGTGGGGGGAAAAAACTTTTAAGAGCCCGAAACAAGGAAGTAAAGCATGACTAGTGCCTGGTGTAATTACCTCCACAAGAAATATTATGCTATTTCCTGGAATATGTCCCCAGAGTGAATGTCTGCATTTGTTCCATTTCATTCCTAGGTGTGGAATTCTATCAGGGGTGATGAGGAGAATCATTTTGAAATATATTGAAGCAGAGAATGGAGTTTGCAAAGTATTATTAAGTTTGCTAAGATGAACCTATGCAAATAGAAATTGTTGGCATACCACTGTAAAAACCAGTGCCCGTATGGGACACGACTCCTGGAATGACTTATTAAAGGTCACCAGAGTGATAGTGGCTGAAAAACCATAAAATTTACCTTGAGGATGCCTTTCAGGTCTTCTTTCCAGAGCTAGCATAGTCTCTGTCCCCGGGTGGGATGGTTATTCATGAAGGGCTAGGATAATCGGGAAAGGAAAATAAAAATTATTTCAAAATCGATCCCAAAACAGCAAATTCTCCAATGAGAGTAAAACATGCAGGGGAAATTAAATATATCAGTGTTTCAGAGTTAAATAACATTTTTGCTTTTGTTAAGGTTTACTAAAGGGAAGTTCTTTGTCTTCGTAATTATTTGCTGAGGTCTAAAAGTTAACTTACATGATTTCCCAAAAAAGATAGCTCTGTCATGAATCCATACTATTTTGGATCTTCCCTGGGTGTTCTTGTCATGTTCATTTTTTTGAAAACTTGCATGATCTGCCTCCCCTCCCCCTTCTCCCCTTACCAATCAGACTTACCAATTATAATTCTCACAGAAAGATTTGAGATGCATTGAAAGTACTAAGGGGAAAAGTGAGGTAAAAGAGGATTTGATATTTAACTGACTGTCTAATCTGTTTCAAAAGTGAGTTTTATAGATGTTAGCATTTCTGATAATTTGCCATTTGATAAACTGGTGATTTTTTTTTTTAAGTATCAGTTTCCTACTCATGAGCTTGATCTGGGGGCTCAGAAAACCCAAACTCTTTTTCCTCTAAGTTACTAATACAAAATAGGTAAAATGAGTAATGGCTGAGAACTTCTGTGGTGCCCTTGGCCTAATAATCATCATCGTCAGCCTCATGATGAATCCTCAAAGGCAGAGAGGGGAACTTACTGATCTTTGTATTTTTTTTTTTTTGGTTACATAAATTAACCCATTTATTATAGGCTAGCGGTGTTTCTCATGGACCTTCTGCTGCTGGTTTTTTCAGTTACTTCAGACATTAGTCTGATGGCAACGTTACTTCGAGGGCAGGAGGGGTTGTGTAGGTCGAGGTACATCAGCTACCAAGTTTGTGTAGGAACCACAGTGCCAGATCTCCACCTCTCATCTTACCATCTTGATTTTGCCACAGAAAGAGCAAGCCTACTGAGCATGCTGGTTTATTTCATTTTCTTTCCCGTTTTCCTGAGGGAGGCAACAATAACAGGTCCCATATTTACCAATCATTCCGGGCTTCTTGATGTATTTAACCATGTCCCTGCAAACCAAGTCTGACCCCAGAGGATGGTCTTTTTACCTTTGGGGTCCTACATGGGGCCTGGCACTTGGGAGCCCTGCAGGGAATGTTTATGAATGAAAATCCAGGTATTGAAAATAAATTTTATAATAAGCTGCAAATTCCCCTTTCAGAAAATAGTTTTAGATTGAAGTTTCAAGGTACCTAGGAGCTGTGTTAGGGAGATGGCAAGAGTTTCCTTTAAGGTCCCATGTGTGAAATTTGGGGAGTTTAAAAACATAACCAAATTGCTGCCAGATGTGTTTTGGTATTCAGAATTTTTCAAATGTTAGGAAAATGATATAGTATATGCATCCTAACATCATGCAGTTATTTCCCCCAGGGCATAATGCAAATGCATGAAGATTCTGATAGCAAAAGCATATGAATAGTCCCCTTACCTGTGATCAATTAAGACAGTAAGCAATTTCCCATTAGTCCTGGTCAGAATTTGCAGGTGAGTAAGTTCAGAGCAGATCAAGTCTGCCATTCAATGAGTCTTTAAAAAAACAAAAAAACAAAAAAAAAACCCACCACCACTTAGTTTTAAGCACTTTTGTGATTACTCGGGTTATCTGTCAACATCTGAGGACTATAGCGTCTTTTTCATTAACCAAAACCTTCTGTAGTTATTTAATGAGTCATCTACTCATCTCTAATTTCAAGTGAGTAGGTCAAAAATGCTACTGTTTTTCTCATTCCCCACGAAAAAAGAAAAGGCAAACATCTGAACAGTCTGAGGATCGTTTAGTGAAGATTGCCATCAGTATATTGTCTCCTCTAGGCCTCACAGAATCCTCTGAGACAACTATTCTTACCATCCTTTTTATTTTACAAAAACAACAGAGGAGTAAGGGATGAAATGTCTCATTCTCGTTCTAGGACGCAAAGTAAGCAAGTAGCAAAACTAAGACTCAAACTCTAGTCTTCCAACTCTGAAGCCCGTCTTCCTTCTCCCAAATCGTATTTTCACAGAAAAAGCTTCTGATGAAGCTAGAAAATGAAAATTTGGGTATATTCTTATCTAGAGTTTAATGAATATGTCCTATTGCCTAAGGCTTTTTATTAATTTGAGTCATTTAAATTAGTTTGGCAGAAGTGGACCGATCATTGTAAAGTTTGTCATGATTATTTTTTAAGAGGGATAGACTTTCAAAGTTTAAGCTAATTTCAAGTATAGAATAATAAGGCTATTTTTTGCTATTCTCCCATTTTTGTTTGAACCGTTTAGATGTGTCTGGCCTCAGAGGGGGTTAAAATGGAGGACTCAAAGCTAATAAAGGCGAAAGAATCAGATGGTGGAAGAATTAAAGAATTGGAGAAGGGCAAAGAACAAAGAGAAATAAAAATGGAGAAAACAGATGACGCCAGGTTACAGAAGGAAGCAGAATTTGAAAAACCAGCTAAGGAAAATGTCAGAGATTCTAAGGAGCTAAGAAATTTTGAGGAGCTGCGAATGGATGATATAATGGATATAAAAATGGAAGAGCCCAAAGAAATTAGAAAGGAAGAACTAGAGGAAGACCAACAATGTAGTCACTTCCCTGATTTTTCTTATTCTGCCAGTAGCAAGATCATAATAAGCGATGTTCCCAGTAGAAAGGATCACCTGTGCCATCCTCGTGGAATCATGATCATTGAAGATCCCACAGCATTAAACAAACCAGAGAAGCTAAAAAAGAAAAAGAAGAAAAGCAAAATGGATCGACATGGAAATGATAAATCCACACCCAAGAAGACTTGCAAAAAGAGGCAATCTTCAGAGTCTGACATTGAGAGTGTCATCTACACCATTGAAGCCGTCGCGAAGGGAGACTGGGGCATTGAGAAACTTGGAGAAACCCCTCGCAAGAAGGTCCGCACATCCTCCAGTGGCAAGGGAAGCATTTTGGATGCCAAGCCACCAAAGAAAAAAGTGAAATCAAGAGAGAAGAAAATGTCAAAGGAGAAATCCTCAGACACCACCAAAGAGTCAAGACCTCCAGATTTCATTAGTATTTCTACCAGCAAGAACATTTCTGGTGAGGTGCCAGAGGGTATAAAAGCAGAACCGTTGACCCCCACGGAGGAGGCATTACCACCCAGCCTGTCAGGACAGGCCAAACCTGAGGAAAGTGACTGTCACAGAAAAATAGAGACTTGTGGCTCCCGGAAATCTGAGAGGTCTTGCAAAGGTGCTCTTTATAAAACCCTGGTGTCTGAAGGCATGCTCACCTCTCTGCGAGCTAATGTTGACAGAGGTAAGTGACTTCTACAGAAAGGAAAAGACTAACTAGCAGATTTCTCCTTTAAACTCATTGGGAAGAACCACCGTAAAGAACAGTATGGTGTCAGAGCAGTATTTTACATCTGTACAGTTCTTTATGGCTTATAGATGGTATACATTTGTCATTTTACCTACATGTGTGCATGTTTTCTTAACACCATTGTGGAGATTTTGTATTCTTTCTGTGAGTAGATCTCAGGGTATGTGTTCAAAGTAATTCAGACTTTTTTTTTTTTTCCCCTTGATATGGGCTGGCTTCTTGTTTTGAAGGATCAGCGCTGCATGTTTGGAGCTCCTAGTCTGGTTTTTTAAAACCGTTGGAAAGAATTTCCTGAATCAAGCAGATATATTTGGCAAAATGTTGACCGATAGGCCCCAAAAGCAAATAACTTATCTACCTTCTCCATTAGGTACTCAAAACTATAATTGAAGTGAAGGGCTCTTTAAAACACTATAAACCAGTTCATGTGTATACCTTTATTTCACAGAGTGTTTTATATAAACTCATCTGTTTTAAAATATAGCATCTGGCTAGGGAACTACCTCTTGCCAGGCTAACTTCCAGCTCAGAGATGTGTGAGTCATGGGTCTAACAAGGCCTGAATGAAGATCCTTGGGAGTACTTAGTTCTCTAGGGATCATTCCAATAAAGTCTTGGGGAAATTAGAATTAGTACTGCCCACCTGCAAAGGGCTTCTACACCTTAGTCTGATTCTCTAATGGAAAAGCTGGTAGTTGTTGGTCTGTCTCTGAAGTCACACAGTACACACACTACCTGTTGCATTATGACAAGACAACTGATCTCAAAGCCTATCCACTTTTTTGTATGTTGTATTAATAAAGGTGATCCATCATGAACCACTTAGAGGACTCTGAAATTGAAACAATTATGAATAGCGTCATCCAAATGATACCTGAGGGGTCAACAAATTACTTGTGAGGCAACCTCATCCCAATATAACAGCTGCGTTCTTTCTCTTAAATTTCCTTAGGGAAACGAAGCTCAGGAAAAGGAAACTCCTCTGACCATGAAGGGTGTTGGAATGAAGAAAGCTGGACGTTTAACCAGAGTGGGACCAGTGGGAGCAAGAAGTTCAAGAAGACAAAGCCAAAGGAAGATTCTCTCCTTGGGTAAGTGCCTGTGAGCACGGTCAGCACACTGCATAGACCCCACGTGTAAGCAGAAATCACTAACTGCTTATTCTTGAGTATTCATTCAGCACTTACTGCAGTCTTAGCACGATAAGAGAATAGAAATCTAGCATATCACATGTTCCTGCTGGGAACGTGGTTGTGTGAGTGACACTGTCATTCACATTTTAGGTCTAGTGTAAAGTATGTTGATTTTGGATGTAGGCCTGAGTTTGAATTGAGGCCCACCATGTGTTAGTGGTGTGACATTGTAAATCCTTTAATATTGCCAGAACACATTTTCCCATCTGAGGTTTACAATGGATATTCTCTAAGCATGTTTACATTTTGCCCATTTTACTTACTGTACATATTTTATTTAATATTTCTAAAGGTTATATGCATATGTTTATAAAATAAGATGACAGCTCAAAAATATAAGGTAAATAAAATTGTTTCTACCTCTGTCTAACCTTTTTTGTTTAAACCATGTTCTGTTGCTGTAAGATAAAAATGTTAGATTGACTATTCTCCTGCTACAGAGAATATTCAGTAATTAATTATGTGTTGAAATGCAGTATCAAGCAATAACATACATCAAGACAAAATCATTAATTACTTCATTTTTAATGTGATTCCAAAGATTCTTAATACCAATCTTAATAGAAAACATTTTGTTAGGAGATTCCATACTTTATATTGGTGAGGAAAGTATCTGCATATTCGGTAGTACTAGTTTAAAAATCCTTTGAGATTTCTTATTAGCCCAATTTGACAAGAATACATTGAATAGAAATAAGTACATTTTTATATTTTCCATATTTTTTCATAAGTGTGTCTAAAGGTATGCAAATTCCATGCATTGGGAGTATTGTATTTGGTTTATTCGTAAATATTTGCATTTCTGTTAGTGGAATAATATATTTTTTTTCCCTTGGAAGTTACAGTGCTTTAAAATCCAGTTAATTCTAAGGCTCTAGGTCATCACAAAGTAGGAGAGTGGAAGTTATTTCTCATGTTGTGAAATTCCTCAGGATTATTTATTTTAAGATGATATTTTTATAATTTTTATGTATTTCCTTTCTAATATTTTAAACGTCCAGAGCAGTTCACGTTAGTTTTGCCTACACTGTGCTTTAAACAGTGACATAAAAATTCTTATATTCATTATCGTCAAATGGTATTTTCAAATGCAGGATTTCCTAAAAATGTGACCACTGAGTTCAGGACCGGTGCTCTGTATCTTCTGGAAGTACCAGAGCCCTGTGGGGAGAAGCAGTTCTCACTGCAGCCATTATGAAGTCCTGGCAGGATCAAGCAGCCATTAAGCCTCCCCAGCAGAAAGGTTTCTGATGCTTCCATTAGAAACGGCTGACGCTGGGAGAGCTGTTTCCGCCAGCCTTCTTTGGAACAAGAAAAGTGAAACAATCTTTTGAAAATCTGTCTCTGAAAAGAGATTGGTGTGTGGGTTGTTTTTGTTTTAATAATTTCTAAGGAAGGCACATGTATGTAACTGGGAGTGTGGTTTTTCTGCAGGCTCTAATCAACAGTAAGCCTCTGGTCTTTGCTGTTTCCGCCCCCCTTCATATAGGCCTGTCAGAGTTAGACTGTCTGGGTCTGCTTTGTTTAGAACACGCCAACATAGTGGATGAGCAGTGAGAAATGCCAGTGCCTATCAGTCTTCTCTGAGATTTCTAAATGAGCATGTTAACCCCTTTTATCACGGAAAATGTGCTATTTGTGGCCAAGGAAAATGCACTGAGTATTGGCAGTTCTAACAGACCTTCCCAAGAAAAACATAGATGATTATTCTAGGTGAAAAAAGAAAAGGAAAAAAAAAGCCCCAAGGGATCTTATGAGTTCTAGCTCACATTTTCCTAATTTTCTTTTGGTTTTTCAGATTATCTGAAAAATTCACAAATTATAGAGCCCTTTCTGATAATATCTGGTTACTATCTGATTTTCCATTAGTGTAAACGTTTTTGAACTGGATGAAAAATGATTGTTAATGACGGAGTGTCACCCCCACCTACCGTCCTCCCTGCTTTGATAGAACTTAGTAACGGCCTTTTTCCATTGACCATTCTGATAGGCTTCTGTCTCTGTTGCCCAACTCTTGTGTATTTCTCCAAAGAGAAGTTCTAGGTGGACACACCTAAAGTACACCCCCTAGATAGTAGCCTAACACATGAGCTATTAGCTTGTCGTAAGTTAACTCAAGGCTGCTCTCTTCCCAGAATGCCTTCCATTTTGCATCCAGGACGCACAGCCGTTCTGCTGTAGCTTCTCCCATCTGTTTGGGTTTCATCTTAGTTAATAAGTCTCAGCAAGGATCCAGCAGGCATGCTGCCATGGCTGGGTGGGGGCCTTGGAGACAGAAGCCTCCCGAAGATTTCCCCACTTTGCTGGTGCCATTTCTGAAGTCACCCGTTGTTTGCGCTAACACGCAGCTGTCTTTCCGCCAGCGTGTTCATCGAACACTGGCTTCCCTTGTTGTTGAGTGCTTTATCATCATCCTGGTCTGATATTTTTCTGATATTCAGAATTTTTTGTGTGTTTTCTTTATGTGTTGGATATGTTTTAATCAAGTACTAGTCAATAAATATTTTCTTAAAAAACAAATCTTACAGAAGTACCGATCCATACCCTGTTACCAATAAGCCTGCCAATGGAGGTACTTATATATAAATTTTTAGAATGAGAAACTTGTCTGGATGGAATATGCATTGTACTGAACTTAATGGAAAATGTCCGTGCCAATGGAGAGAACTTCAGAAATATTCTTATATTTAAATGATGTTTCTGCTTTTCTAAGGCAATAAGATAACCTTTCCTGGGAATTGACTGAGAAAGCTGTGCTGATAAATCTTCTCAAGCATTTGTGAACAGATGTTTTTGTCTTTGCGCAGAATTTATCAACAGTGCCCTAATTCTCGGGGACCCTGTTTTGAAATGGAATATCTTAAAATCTATCTTTTATCATTTTCTGTTTAAATATTTATGTCCTGTGCTGATCGATGCCATCCCCCTTCTCTTACTAGCTCAGCAAAGCTGGATGAAGAATTTGAAAAAAAATTCAACAGCCTCCCTCAATATAGTCCTGTCACGTTTGACCGGAAATGCGTCACTGTCCCAAGGAAAAAGAAGAAGACTGGAAACATGTCCTCAGAACCGACTAAAACCAGCAAAGGTTAGATGTGTGTTATGCCTCCTGCCGGGAGGCCGGCATCTCACTGCTCTTCTGTGCTTCTGCAACTCCCTCTAGATACGTAATTAGATTTAGACTGAGGCAGTGAGGCAGTAGCCAGTTGGAATTTTATCTTGCTTTCCAGGATTATTGGTATGGTTCCTGCCTCACTTGTCGCTCCCTTCTTTCCCTCCTAATCCTCCTCAGCCTCTCTTCTCTGCCATCTCAGTCTGCACATTTGCCCCGAAAGGTGTGGCTGTTTTGAGAGTGTTGCACATGGTCTTCGACTTTCTGCTCTCCCGAATTCTGACTTGGAGATGTGGAGCTTTTCTTGAGCAGAAACTGCTGGCCGACCCTAATTCCTCTGTTCACTGTCTCTGTGACAGGTTCGACTCCGGGACTGTGAAATCATTCTATGTGCCTAATCAGAAAACTGCATTCTTTAGTGGCAGTGTGAACCAAATGAAAATAAAGCCAAATGCAAATAATCCTCCAGCCGTAGATTGAAAGTGGTTTTGTTAAGTTTAGAAAAATACTATTTGAGTATATTACTTTTGAAGAATATCAAATTCTTCCTTGTGGGTATCAGGGAAGCTTTCAAAATTATCAGCCTGACTTGGGTGGGTATCAGCATTCATCAAGGGCAGCCCTGTAGGTAAGAGGGAGGTTTTAAAGAGTATGAGACCACCATTATATGTGGGGCAGGGACTTGGGTTCTAAGCATGATAGCCAGCTCAGGACATTCAAGCACAATAAAGGATCGTCCTGCCCCAAGTGACGGCACACTCTTACTGAGAAACTTGTCTTCTATTTTACTTGGGTCTCAAGATCGGTGGGGAAATGTACCTCTAGTTTTCCATACAGACGTGAAAGATTTCATTCTCTTAGTCTCCTGTAGTGTAAGGACAGTGAACGGAGAGATGAAAAACTGGTGTGGCTGAGTTTCTGATGCTCGCAGGATTTGATGGAAGAGTGTTTTCATTACCCTCCAAAAGTGGCTGCCTGTTGCCTGTTTCACATCAAATCAGATAAATTCCCCTTTTTGGTGTATTTTAGATAGATGGATAGGTATAAAATGATACGCATCTTTGCATAAATCTTGCTAAATTCAAGCATTTGTGGATAATGATCAGAGATAAATATTAATGAGCAGACACAATTTCATGGATTTAGAGGGACTATATAAGGGCTAGGAAAAATTACGGTTTCTTTGAAGAAACTTAAACCTTTCTCCCTCGAGACCTAAAAGCTCCTTTGCACAATGCAGTTGACACAGCTGGGGAGGGTCGCTTTGAGATCTGTATCTCAAGATAGATCTCTGTGGCTGAAGAAACTCCCCCTTCGTGATTAAAGGCAGAGAGGAACGTAAAAGTGATTTCAGAATTAGCTTGGTTTTCCTCTGTGGTCAATAAAAACAAGTCTAGTGAATAAAGAACTAAAAAAGAAATGTTGCATCACCAGGTTTGCTCATCTGGGAAAATAAAATAGGGTTGTATCGAGATCTTCCAAGATAAGTAGGAAAGAAATAAAGTAGCCTTGTTGACAGGTACGAAGCTGAGCACTGTAATGGATGACCTGATGAAATGACAGTCTTTGTGCCCTGGAGACATTTAGGAATAGGCAAAGTAGTCCGTGAGCCCAAAGATGCCGGGTACCTTGAGCTCCCATAATTCTTGGATTTTAAGTTGCTGATAAATACCTGACAAGCCAATAAAATGGAACTTAATTGATTGATGTGCAGGATGTATTCTCTTCCTCCACTCCTAGTAGTTTGAGACATTCATTTTCGAGCCCTGAAGTTGGCCAAATTATCTATCAGGGAATGTAACAATAGATTTATTTTTGTAAAGCTATAAAACCCTGAGTTAGGATCTATTTTCATGAGACCTTCTCTTGGGTCTTAGTTATCTGTTATATGTTTTTCCTCTCCCAGCTGAGATTAACAGTATTTCTTTTGATGTGAAATAGCTTTTTGGAGCTTTGGATTATACTTCATACAGTATCATCTTAACTCTTCTGTTATGCCTCTCAAGCCACCGAGCCACTGGGTCCTTACAATCTATCAGAATTACGTAGGTAGGAGTCTTTCAAGACTAGATTTTGCTCTGCGTTCTGACTCGTGGAGCAAAATGCAGTTAAAATAAAGCAGAAGCTAAGTAATATATTCTCTATTTAGCAAACTAAAGAAATAGTATTTGTAACTAATTGTAATTTGGCATTAGCAGTACCAGTGTACTATCATACAGGTTATTAATGAAATTATCATATCAGCTGTGCTGTAATTGCCTGATCTTTAGAGGATAGAGAAGATTGTTTTCTTAGACTCTAGACTCTTTGCACCTTTGCATAATGAATTGTTCAAAGCAAAAACTGAGTATGAGATCATTAGTTTATTAACAAAAGAGCATGTATCCATGGGAAACCTCATTTCTCCTCCAACAATTTGGTACTTTGTCTATAATTTCTCCTGTGTGTATCATTCAGCAATTACTATATTTTTCCCTGCCTTACACTAGGAACTTTTTTTAGCTACTCCAGGTTATATAAAATGTATAGTTTTTCTGAAATGCTGTCTAAAGGAAATGGTTATGTGTGCATTATACAGTTCTAGATCTCAACAACATAGTATCTGCTGAGGTTTACACTTCTGCTATCTCAGTGGACTCCTTATGGATATCTCTATTTCCAAGGAGTCTCTGCCCCTTGTCCAGTGTCCCCCCTACTGTGTCTGCCTTGTCCCGTCCCTCATGTCTGTATAATGGGTCTTGTCAGAAACTCTGCAACAGAAATGGATGAAAATAACTAAATGCCACCCTCCTCTGACTGGGCTCAGGCTACATTATTGGAGGCAGAGCTTGATGACTTAGGAAAAGAATTTCCGTTTGCTTCTAAGAACAAATTACCTAGTAAATTGTAACCCACCTAACTTCTGGTGCCGTTCAGCCGAGGCAGCCTGTGCCCGCCAGGTTTTCTGGCTTATCTCTCATAGTTACTTGTGTGTATTTGAATGAAGGCTTTAAATTATAAATCTAAATTTAATTGTAACTTAAGAGATAGGTTTTGACACATTATTTTAAGTATATTGTTAATTTATGAAGCACTTTTACAAAAGTATCAGAAGTCAAAGTGCTCTACAGAATAGTAATTTTCAGACAAAGTTAATTGAGAAAAAGTTAATTGAGTTCAACTTAGAGTGTTTAAATTATGTCCCAGCTTGACCCTTGACTTCACTTCTCCTTCTCTCTTAGTCTTCTCACATTGTTCCTTAGCCTGTTATCAAACATGCTGTCGGTCCTCATTTTTCTTCCAGTCCATGCTTAGATTTTAAGGTTGGAATTCCGAGTGATTAAGGATTTGAGATTTTTTTAAAAATTACAATGATTATAATAAAGAAGTACGTTTACAGAATTAAAGGTTGAGGGCAGAATCCCCTGTTTGAGATTGAGCCAAACTGCGGATACTTTCAGTGTTAGAGGACTGAGAGCTGATATCAGCCCCAGCAGCCCTTCGTATCAGGACGTTACAGCTTCCAGTTAAAGCAGAACTCTGTATTTTGCCCTCTTCACCGTTTGAGCATCTTCATTGCCACCAAGTATTTTCAGGAACGTGGTGACAGCACATTTCCAGATATAAAAGGTATACTACCTGATGTAACCCTGAGTTCCCTAACAAGGCCTTCATGTCCAGCCCAGTGAGGTAGTGCCTGCCCCTCAGTGAATCCGAACTTGATTGTGGCAGGTTTACTCAGACTTATTCAAGTCAGCAGATCCACATGCCCAGTAGCTGGGAGCACTTTGCTATAAATTATCACAAAGGAATTTATTGTTTCATTGGTTATTTATTATTTATGTGTCTATTACAAAAGTGACAGCCTAGTTTTGGAATAAAAGTTCTGCTCTTTTTATAGCTTGGAAACATGAAACCATAGAACCTGGGCATAAGCCACCACCATTCGAGTCACACATAACCTTTGTTCCCTACACCAGTTCTAAAGAACAAGGTTCACTTGATTCATATCACCTGCTCACCTTGAGAAATGATCACACCAGGCTAATACCGAAGTGGCTCCTGTATCACTATAGCTCCTTACCCCCAAGATGTCCATGTTTTAGCAAAGCATGAATAATGTTAATGTGTTAGAAAGTTTATTCTTAATGTCTCTATGGTGGCCCTCTTTTCTTCTCAGGTTGGGGTTTTCAGTGTTCTCCCCAGCTGTGAAGTTAGGTGCAAAGGCGATGGATATCATCACAATACAGGCCATCCTGCCCAAAAGTAGAGCCACTGCTAAGCTAGTTTCCATGCCGGCAACAAGTGATTTTTGTCATAAGGAAGTAGAAGCTGATTCGGTCTTTCAAGAAATTCTGTAGGGAGATGAGGGAAAGTGATAGAATCAGAACTTGACCTAGTAGTTTAGTGAAAAACTATTGCAATTTTTTTAAGGTAACCTCTACCCGCAACGTGGGGCTGGAACTCACAGCCCCAAGATCGGAAGTTGCATGCTCTGTCGACGGAGCCAGCCAGGCGCCCTCCATTGCATTTTTTGCTTTCTGAACCATTCTTCTAAAACTCTTTTTCACTTTTCACTTCCTGCCTACCTTCTTTTCCCTCCATGTATGTTGCTGAGTTAACATAATTAACTAAGGAAAAAATGGTAGCAAATTTCCTGTATTTGCTATTTATCACAAATTTTGACTTTATTTTCCTCTAGACAAAATATCACACATATGTACCACAGTGGTGAGCAGAAGTCAGATTGTTCGTTTCTTGACTCTGAAATTGCTGGTTCTCAGTGACTGCAATTATGTTTTGTCTATTACTCCTTCAAGTTTGTCACTTTATTTTTTATCTGAAGTATTGTTTTATAGCTATAGTTTGGGGGATGGCTGGGAGCAAGGAAGTTTAAAAATAAAAGTTTACAGAAGCTCCACTATGTACTAAATCACTCTGGATGTTCTTTTCCCATGTTAAAATTGACAACCTCTATCTTTAGCTTTGTCCTTAAATTGTACTTTTCAGATTTCGCTGAGTATGGTTGGGTCTGAAAATACGTATCCTTTGCCTCTTTCCTAACCCATTTCATCCATCCTTATGGTCCTAAGAGGTCTCAGAATTGTTTTTCTGCATTCTTCCACTTCTCTTTTCTGTGATTGCCTGTGTATCATTCAGGTGCACCAGCCCTGAATTTCCTGGGTTGTATAAAATACGTAGGAGGCAGTGATTGTAATATGTACACATACAATATATTTTTTGTGTTTCTTAAATTTATTTTCTTTCCCTTGTTGATCACTTCCCCCTTTGCCCCCTAAAAAATCAACAAGGCATATTCTGTTTCTATTTCAAACCACCACCAGCTAATCCAGAAGTATTTGCTTTTCGTTATTTAAAAGGATGGTTTGGTGTAGTCATCAAAAAACACTTGCACAACTTTCTGTTATTGGTAATAATAGCGACAGATGTCATTTCTGGAGCTCTTCCTTTGTGCCAGTCAGTGGTTTAAGAAGTTTGTTTGTTCATGGAGCAGATACTATGCAGAACCAACCATCTGCTAAACACCATTCCGGCATGTGAAAACAGAGAACCCTGCTGCCATGTGGGTACATTATGGCAGGGGTACCAGCCTAAGCAAAGCATATAATGTGTTAGAAGGTGAGAAGTGCTATGGGAAAAATCATAGGTTTGATAGGACAACTAGGCAAAAGATCAACAAGGAAAGAGAAGACTTGACCACTCTGCATTAACTGCATCTAACAGACATACGTGTATACCTCATTTTATTGCACTCAACAGATGCAGTGTTGTTTTGCAAATTGAAGGTCTGTGTCAATACTGTCTCAAGCAAGTCTGTTGGCATTTCAGCATTTACTCACTTGGTGTCTCTGTGTCATACTTTGGTGATCTGTGATCAGTGATTACAACTCAGATAATGGTTAGCATTTTTTAAAGATTTTATTTTAATTATTTGCAGAGAGAGAGAATCTCAAGCAGATTCCATGCTGAGTGTGGAATCCAATGCAAGGCTCAATCCTGAGATCATGACCTAAGCTGAAATTTAAAGGTCACGTGCTTAACCAACCTGAGCCACGCAGGTGTCCCATGGTTAGCCTTTGTAGCAATAAAATCTCTTTTCATTAAATTATGTACATTTTTTGTAGACCTACTGCTATTGAACACTTTAATAGACTATAGTATAATGTAAACATAACTTTTATATGCACTGGGAAACCAAAACACTCATTTGATTCACTTTATTGCAATGTTTGCTTTATTGCGATGGTCTGGAACCAAACCTGCAATATCTCCAAGCTTTGCCTATATATAAAACTCTCCACCTGTCAATAGTAGAATATACATTCTTCTGTAGTGCACATTGGAACAGTCTCTAGAATGCACTATCCACTAGGCCATGAAGCAAACCAATACATTTAAAAGGACTGAAGTAGGGGCGCCTGGGTGGCACAGCGGTTAAGCGTCTGCCTTCACNTCAATAGTAGAATATACATTCTTCTGTAGTGCACATTGGAACAGTCTCTAGAATGCACTATCCACTAGGCCATGAAGCAAACCAATACATTTAAAAGGACTGAAGTAGGGGCGCCTGGGTGGCACAGCGGTTAAGCGTCTGCCTTCGGCTCAGGGCGTGATCCTGGCATTCCAGGATTGAGCCCCACATCAGGCTCCTCTGCTGTGAGCCTGCTTCTTCCTCTCCCACTACCCTTGCTTGTGTTCCCTCTCTCGCTGGCTGTCTCTATCTCTGTCGAATAAATAAATAAAATCTTTAAAATAAATAAATAAATTAAATAAATAAATAAATAAATAAATAAATAAATAAATAAATAAAATAAAAGGACTGAAGTAATTCAAATTATGCTTTCTGATCACAGTGGAATGAAATTAAAAATCAACAACAGAAAAATGTTTGGGAAACAAATATGTGGATATTAAGCAATACTTTCTAAATAGCCAATAAGTCAGTGCCTACTTTGACAGCACATATACTCAATAACCAGTAAGTCAAAGAAGAAATTAATAAGGAAATCAAAAAATACTTTGAGATGAATAAAAATGAAAATACAACATGCCAAAGTTTATGTGATACAACTAAGACAGAGTTTATAGCTATAAATGTATATATCAAGAAAGATAAAAGATCTCAAATCAGTGATCTTGACCTGCCTTGAAACACTGTTTAAAAAAAAAAAAAGCAAATGAAACCTAAGGGAAGTAGAAGAAAGGAAATGATAGAGATTAGAGAGGAAGTTAATAAAATTAAAGAACAGAAAATCAAAAAGAGTCAATGAAACCAAAAGCTGGTTCTTTGAAAAGAACAACAAATTGGAGAAATGTTTAGATAGACGGACCAATTAAAAAAGAGAGAAGACTAAAGTTATTACAATAAAAAATCTAATAGGGGACATTACTGCTGACCTTACAGAAATGGAACAGATTATATAGGAATAATATCAACAGTTATATATCAATAAATTAGATAACCTACATGAAATGGAGAATTCCTAGAAAGCACAAACTATGAAAACTGATAACAAGAAATAGTCTGAATAGAACAATAACTACTAAAGAGATTGAATTTAGTAATTACTAAAGTACCAAAGGAAAAAAAAACAACCCAGGCTTCACTGCTAAATTCTACCAAACATTTAAAAAAGATTAATATCAATTTTTCACAAACTCACTCAAAAATTAGAAGAGGGAATATTTCCTAATTCATTCTGTGAGGCCAATTATGACCCGAATGTCAAAATAAGACAAAGATGTCACAAGAAAAACTACAGATCATAGCTCTTTTACAAATAGGGACATAAAATTCCGTAACAAAATAGTAGCAAACTAAATCCAGCAACATATAGTAAGAATTATATACCATTACCAGGCAGGATTTTACTCCCAGAATTCAAGGTTGGTTTAACATCCAAAAATCAATGTAATATACTATATCAATAAAACAACAACAGAAAACACATGTGATCATCTTAATAGATTTAGAAAAAAAGCATTTGACAAAATCCAACATATTTCATGAGACTACTCAACAAACTCAGAGTAGAAGGAAACTTCCTCAACCTGATAAAGAGCATCTACAAAAATCTCACAACATCCGAGTTAATAGTGACAGACAATGCTTCCTCCTAAGGTAGGGAACAAGATAAGGATGTCCACTCTCAGCACTTCTGTTCAGCATTGTACTTGAGGTTCTAGCCAGGGCAGTTAGTCAAGAAACAGAAACCAAAGACACATATTGTGGAAATGAAGAAGTAAGACTACTTCTATTCACAGATGACATGATATTTTATATAGAAAGCCTATAGTGTCCCCAGAAAACTACTATAGCTAATAGATGAATGAGTTCAACCGGGTTGAAGCATACAAAAATCAGTTGTAGTGCAGAGAAAGGGGAACCCTCTTGCACTGTTGGCGGGAATGCAAACTGGTGTAACCACTCTGGAGAACAGTATGGTGGTTCCTCAAAAAGCTAAAAACAGAACTACCCTATGATCCAGCAATTGCACTACTAGCTATTTACCCAAAGGATAAAAAAGTGCATATTCAAAGGAATACATGCACCCCAATGTTTATAGCAGCATTATCAACAATAGCCAAACTATGGAAAGAGCCCAGGTGCCCATCAACTGATGAATGGATAAAGATGTGGGGTGTGTGAATGATGCTACTCAGCCATCAAAAAGAATGAAATATAGCTATTTGCAACAACAAGGATGGAGCTAGAGTGTATTATACTATGTGAGATAAATCAGAGAAAGACAAATACCATGATTCCACTCATATGTGGAATTTAAGAAAGAAAACATATGAACATTCAGGACTGGGGACAAAAGAGAGATGGAAACAAATCATGAGAGACTTTTAACTATGGAGAACAAACAAGGTGGATGGAGGGATGAGATAGATGAATGATGGGTATTAAGGAGGGCACTTGCTGTGATGAGCACTGGCTGTTATATGTAAATGATGAACCACTGAACTCTACTCCTGAAACCAATATTGAACAGTATGTTGACTAACTAGAATTTAAATTAAAAAAAAAAAATCAGTTGTATTTCTGTACAGTTTCAGTGAATGATCTGAAAATGAAGTTAGGAAAACAATTCCATTTATAATAACATCAAAAAGAATAAAATACATAGGAATAAATTTAACAAGAGATGTGCAGCACTTTGAAAACTACAAAGTATTGTTGAAAGAAAGACAATCAAAATAAATGGAAAAAACATTCCATGTTCATGGATTGGAAGACTTAATATTGTTAAGGTGGAAATACTCCTTCAAACTGATCTACAGATTAAACCCAATACCTATTAGAATTCCAGCTTCTTTTATAGATTCTAAAATTAATGTGGAATTGTGAGATTCAGAATAGTTAAAATAATTTTTTCAGTTTTAAAACTAGCTACAAAAACCAATAGGCAAGACAGCGTGGTACTGGCACAGTTATATAGGTTAATGGAATAGAAATGAAGGCCCAGAAACAGACCTATGGTTTTTCAATGAGGAAGGTAAGACTATTCAATGGGAAAAAAATTACTGGCCAATGGTTTTTCAATGAGGAAGGTAAGACTATTCAATGGGAAAAAAATTAGTCTCTTCAAAACAGTGCTGGGACAACTGGATAACCACATACAAAAGAATGAATTTGGACTCTCACTTACCTCACACAATATAGAAAAATTAACTCAAAATGATCAAAGACCTCAATGTAAAAGCTAAAGGTATAAAACTTTTCAAAGAAAGCATAGCGGTCAAATCTTAGTGACCTCAGATTTGGCAATGGATCCTTTGATGTGACACCAAAATACAAAGTAAATAAATTGGACCATTAGAAAGTTTAAAACTTTTTTGCTTCATAGAACACTAATAAAGTGAAAAGACAGTCCACAGAATGGGAGAAAATATTTGCAAACTACATATCTGATAAAGGACTTTTATCTAGAATATATAAACAACTCTTACAACACAGTAAGAAGAAAGACAACTCAGTTTAAAAATGGACAAATTTTCAGAATCGACATTTATCCAGAGAAGGTATACAGATGGCCAGTGGGCCCGTGAAAAGAAGCTTTGACATCATTTGTCACCAGGAAAATGCAAATCAAAACTACAATGAGAAAAATACATCCTAATGATGGTCATAATCAAAGACAGAAAATAGTAAGTGTTGACAAGATGTTAAATAGTCTGGTGGTTCCTCCAAAGGTTTATAAACATAGAGTTACCATATGACCTAGCAAATTCTACTGCTAGGTAGATGTCCAAAAAAAAATGAGCGTGCATGTCCACACAAAAAGCTTATATCTGAGTAATCATAACAGGATTATTCATAATAGCCAGAAGGTGGAAACAACCCAGATACCTATCAGCCAATGAGTGAATAAACAAAATGTGGTGTATCCATACAGCAGAACACTACTCAGCCTTTAAAAAGGAGTGAAATGCTGATACATGCTACAACATGGATGAGCCGTGCAAACATTCTAGCAAGTCAAAGAATCCACATACAAAAGACTGTATTACATGATTCATTTGTATGAGATTTTCAGAATGGGCAGATCTGTAGAGACAGAAAGTAGATTAGTTTGTGATTGCTTAGGGATAGAGGGAATGCAGAAATAGGGAAGGGTGATAGCTAAAGGATATGGGATTTATTTTTGAGGCAATAGAAATGTTCTAAAATTGGTGACAGTTGCAGATACCTGTGAACCTAAAAGCCAGTGAGTTGTCTTCTTCAGGCAGGAGCGTGAATGGTTTGCCTTTGGCAAGAGGGCAGTGCATGTGGGTACAGGTGCTGGCAGGTGGCCAGTGGCAGCAGGGGCAGCTTATAAAGTCTCTAACTCTTAAATCCTCACGTCCACTCTTTGAGTTACGCTCTGTCATTATCCCCATATACAGATGAGCAAACAAGTGACATAGAATGATTTGAGTCAGTTTCACAAAGGAATGTATCAGCAAAGTATAGAAAGCAACCTCCTTTGGGGAGGTTAGTGCTGCTGTTGGCGTCTCTGATTGGGTGATTGACAAATCTTAGTTCTGTTTTCTTTATCTGGGAAAACGAAGATACAGTCTGAGACTTTGCTTCCCTCTCACCCCGATTTTTTGGGCAAATATTTTTCTATTTTTAAAGCACCTTTTCTTCCCAGAATAACCTCAGAAAAAGCTAGAAAGCTATCCTAAGCTAGCAGGCCAATTATTATCCTGCAAGTGCTGTTCTTATTATGAAAACCAGTTTCTTAGAAGAGAAGAAATGCCCCTGCCATCCTTTCCTTCACAATACTGAGGACTCTAACGAAAGTAAAATCACTTCTTCGTTGAAGACTAGAGCTGCTCTGCAGTTATGGGTTGTGGTCCGTCTCTAGTCACTAAATCTGCAGTTTCTGCTTAGGGAGTCCCAGCCCTAATGGGGGCTTTCACCCAATACATTCGTAAGGGAAATTTCACTGGGTTCTAAATAAGCCTAAGGAAGGGCACTGGGCACTAGTTTAGAGGAGTGAAGATGTGCAAGATGGCATTTCCTGTGACTCCTTTGCTTGTACCACAGGTGGGAGGAGGGTATAATTGTTTAGGAACACACAGTATTGTTTGATGAAACACTGTCAATTTAAAATATATTTATATTAATATTGTCTGTAGGTCCTTTCCAGTCTCAGAAAAAGAACTTATTCCACAAAATTGTCAGCAAATATAAGCACAAAAAGGAGAAGCCTAATGTTCCGGAAAAAGGTATTGGTGCCTTCCATCCTCCATCAAGGTTTCTTGGCCACCTCCATTGTGAATTCATCTTTGAGTAACGCTTCTGTGCACCGCCTTTGCCTTTTCCTTTTCCTCCCCTCGGCTTGCTTCCGTGTCATCGGCTCCTAATGCAGGCGTATTCATTATTTCTAGACTCCGCAGCTAATTGCAAAGAGAGATCTCCTTCACTTGGATTCCTACTCAAATCCCATGATGTCTCTATTTTCAGAGTTCCATATGAATCCTAAAATTGCTTTGTTTTCATCCATATTTGGTGCATTTTGTAACTTAGTCTTCTTGAGCTCGTATCCACTTATTTCCTTTGACTATTCTCGTCTCTCTCATGTGTGGCAGCCTTCAAACCAGGACCACGTTTTCCTACCTCCTGAAACCTTAGGAGTTTCCTGTTCATATGAAAGTGCCACCGTTTCTGTACTTTCTCTGACCCTTGAGGATTCTTGTCTAGGAGGATTCCACTCCGAAGCCATAACCTGTCTCTTTTTTTTCCGATCTCTGTTACTTCTTTTGCCAGTCTCTCCCCACTCCCTTCAGTCATATAACTTGTTTCCAGAGGGCACTAGAGATGCATTGCCGTCCACCGTCTCTTCACTCTGAGCATCTGCCTTATTGTTAGGATTTTGATGGGCCCTTGAACCTCTTCAGGGCTCATCTGAAGATTTCCTCCTTCTCATAGTTCAGGACTCCTATTCTTCTTCCACATAGAAGATGAATCTCCCCATCTGGTGCAGTACAGCCACGTGTCCCGGAAGTTAGGCTTTCTTTAGCATCGCCCTGCATGTTCCTGTCGTGACTACTACTCATCCGATGCCCGTTCGTGTCCTACTTGCATGGCCAGATGTGAAGCCTTTTCTGTTTCTGGGATGAGGCTTCAGATGCCCGTCTTCCACGTGTAGACATATGTGCCTGTGTGTTCCTATATGCAACCTTTTACTTAATTTGGGTTTTATTTTCACCTCTGCTCCAGCTCCTTACTTTTGTTTTGTATGTTAATATTTTTTTTTCTGCTTCCAGTAGAGAAACCTCACTCTTGAGGTAAAATGTCAGCTTTTATCATTCCCTTTTAACTGAGCTTCAGTGATCATGATTAAAGTCATAGAAATTACCCAACAGTGTATTTCACAGAAGGCAAATTGGTTTATTTTTAGTCCATTTCCTGTATCGCCTGATTATTTTAGCTGGCAAACGCTGTTTTGAGAATTAAATAGTTAAAATAAAGCTCTGCTTCACTTGTGTGATCAGGTTTCATATATAAGCTGTTTTGTGTATTGGCTTTTTTTTATAGTGTTATGTGTCTGTCCTAGGAGTAGAGTTTCACTTTCTTTCTCTGTCATTGTTTTTAGGAAGTGGGGATAAATGGTCAAACAAGCAACTCTTCTTGGATGCCATTCACCCTACAGAAGGTAAACACAGCAGTATTCTCTGTATCATTTCAGGTAGTCTGTGTTGGGAAGGTTTAAAAAGGCATAATTTATATAATAGGCTCACCCAACAGCACTATACCTGAGGGCTCATAATTTGGTTGTTTTTCATTTTCAAATCAAAACTGACAGACTTCTTGACCCTGTTGAGGGTCAGGCAGTGTGTCATACGGAGCTTAATTTGTCAAAGGGGCACCTTACACCCTTTGAACTACATAAACTAGAAATTCAAGTTTTCCATAACTAAAAATATTCAGTGTTGCATTCATGTTGCAGGAGATGCTTATGGGAATCAGAATAGAGCCAGCACGGGGCTTTCCTGGTTAGCTGGGCAGGGGCATGTCGGCAGTGTTCCTGTCCTGAACGTTGCCCCGGCATGCCTCCCAGTACCTCTAGATATGTTCAGACGGAATGCTCAAAGGCTTATGGATAACCAAGGAAAAGTTCCATGTTGACTAGCATAACGGTACAGGTTCTAGGTACAGATTTTACTTCAGAATTTCCTACAGCCATATTTGTTTGTGATGTCCACGTAATTTCTGGTAAATATTGAACCTTCCAGTGGGTGCTCATTTCTGTGACAGTTAAGGGGCTGTCCTCTTATTACCATTGATTCCTTTTTTTCATTGTCACTATTTTTAAGGAGTTGAACTTTATTATTTTTTTTAAGTACTTTAGAGAGAGCATGTGCCTGGACATGCGAGCTGGGTGGGGCAGAGGGAGAGGAAGAGAGAATCTGAAGCAGACTCTGCACTGAGCTTGGAGCCCCACACGGGGCTTGATCCCACAACCCAGAAATCATGACCTGAGCTGAAACCAAGAGTCGGGCGCTTAACCGACTGAGCCACCCAGGCACCCTGAGCTGAACATTTTTATAGCCCTTAATTAGGAGTCGCTTCATTTGAAAACTAGAAGCAATCTTAAAGATCATTGAGTCTAATCCCTTTGATTTACTTATAACCAGAAAGAGGAATTTAATGAAGAAGAACATATCTTTTGACTCTCAAATACACTCTCATTCCTTTCCTGAAAGGGAGAAAAAATTTAAAATCCACATTTGGCCTAAGTCATTTATCAAAAATACTCACGTGTTAAAGATCTTTCTCGGGGCACCTGGGTGCCGTCTGCCTTTGGCTCAGGTCATGATCCCAGATTCCTGGGATGAACCCCGAATAGGGCTCCTTGCTCAGTGGAGAGGCTGCTTCTCCCTCTGCCTGCTGCTCCCCCTGCTTGTGCTTGTGCTCGCACGCTCTCTCTCTCTCTCTCGCTAGCTCTCTGTCTGTCAAATAAATAAATAAAATCTTAAAAAATTAAAAAATTAAAAATTAAAAGTAAAAAAGTAAAAAAAAATATTTCTCAAAAAATATTCAAACTTGAGTTTATAGCAAACATGAAATTGTTTTTATTTGGTAGACACAGTTCACACAAGCCAGATGTCTGCTTTTATGTCATTGCACTTTTACAAAAAATGCCAGCAGTGTATCTGTTTTCTGGCCTGTTACTTCACATGCAGAACCTCTCCAGAGGACTGTTTCTGCTCTTAGCTGGCAAAGCCCAATATGAATTGTTGTGCTGCTCTCAGCATTAAATGCTAACATCCAAAATGTGATATGTATTAGCTCTTGTGAATTTTCAAGATACATTCTGCACAAACTTGATAAATGTAAGGCACTGGTGAACAATCAGAGGAATCGAAAAGGTTCTTAAGACCATACTTAAATGGTCTTTACTTAAAATGATATTGTTCTAGATGTTTTGTTTTTTAAACAGAAATCCCATGTCATGCAGAACGTGGTATCAGTATGTGCAGTGAGGTAGAAAGAATGAATAAGGTTGGAATTAGGAGGTGTGTGTGTCAGTCTCCAGTGTGCCACTAAGGACAAATTGTGGGACAAATTGTGTTTAATCTCTCCAGGTTCACTCTCCACATGTGTACTAAGTGTGTATGTGGTGCGTGTGTTTAGGCGTGGGGTGAATGATGGGGGGAGGGTAAAACATCAACCTCAAATGTCATTCTCCTTCTCATACTTGCGTTATTACCATGATTTGTTGAGTGGGTGGTGTGGTGCCGGAGGCAACCTTAGTCTGCAGCCCTAATTCTGCCCTTTAGGAGGCAGGAAAGTAAATCAATTTCAAGTCTTCTAGGCTAGTCCCTAGTCCCAGGGGTTTAATGGAAATAGAGTTACTATCGGTGATATTTATTATATTTATTATTAATACATATGAATACGTTACAGACTTTGAGGAATGTACACTGAAAGCTGCATGTCTCTTGGTGTAGAGTGCATATTCACTTGATGTGGCCAGGAAAATAGGAGTCACTTTGAGCATCAGAAATTACCAGTAATTTGAAGTGCCGTTTTTGGCTATTGATTTTCATACCATCCCCTATATTTCCTCGTTCGGGTGGTAACTGTGCACTTGGTGAATTATCTAGGCCCTTTACTTCATCTTCTCTCACCTAATGGCTTGTTTAAACTTTACCATGGAGAGTACACATAACAAGGACAGAAGATGAATGGTAATCAGGATAATGTTAACATGTGTCAGCCATCCCGGGCAGGGGTTAGACAGGAGTTGTTTGTAGCTTATGTCTATACTAGAAATGTTGGTGCCACTGCAGCGTTCAACTCAGTTTGCTATTCCTGACTTCAGTTAAAGGGGATGATTTCAAGTTCACTATGCTTTTTTTTTTTTTTACACCATCCTGAGTATATTTGGCTTGCAATTCTTTTTTTCCCCCAAAATATCAGAAATCTTTAGGTGCTTAGTAATCACATCTGCAGTTTAAATGCTAAACTTATAATCTGTTTTAAGTATTTTCCCCATGCTTTTAAAATTCAAAATCACTAAACCATTTCTTGAAACTTTTGCAGATCATAAAAAAAGATTGCTTATCAGCCTAGAATTAAAGGTTAAATTTTCAGATAAACCAAGATGACTTGGATCTGCCACTGTGTTAATGTTTTTACTAAGTTATGGTGTCCTATGCTCATGCTTCAGTTGGAGGTTTCTAATTGTAATAAAAACGATGATAATTAATATTGCTTTATAGTTTCTGGAGAGCTTTCACAGTATTTTTTGTAGAACTGATCTTGGCAGGAGCCCCGGAGAACTCAGGAGAGCTTTTTAGCCCCCGAGTACATGATAAGGAATTGAAGCCTGACCAACATAAGCAGGAAGAGAAGAAACCAGCACTCTTTCCACTAAAACACATTGGCTGCTTACAGTTTCGGTTTTTCATATCTGAGCCCATATTTGGCTCAGATGTTGCAATTTTAAGTGGTATCTTAAGAGAAAAAAAAAAAAAAAACTCAAACCTTAGACTGAGAATCTCCAGAAGATTAGTTCCTTTGCAGTATATAAATCTAATTACGGGGGAGAAAAAATCTGGTTTATAGTTAAGATTTTCAAACATGATCCACAACACTCAGAATAACCTTGATCTCTTTTCTCGAGTTCAAAATAGTTGCCATGTAACTTCAGCAAGGTCTCTTGGGATCTTAGATAAGGTTCATTCATTTGATTCTTTTTCCTGTGTTGCATTCAGCTTCTGACTACATTTTCAGCTCAAGAGAGACCAACCAAAGGCAGTGAGATTCCAGATTTGGCTATAATAATTTCAGTGCAAGTTTGATTCCTCTGGTTGGAATGTGAATTCATGACTCTGGAGCACTCTAGTGGCCTCCTGGGGTTCAGTACAACCACAGTGCTGCCAGCTCAAAAAATGTACCCCACATTTTGGGAGCAGGGTTTGGAAAACAAGACAGTCTCTTATTGCCACATTCCTAATGTTGCTCCAGAAGTGAGCTCACGTTATCTCTCTCCGATGATACGCTGCAAGTGTGTTATGATTATCGTGGAGTATAAAAACTAGCCCCGTGGACTTGTTTCGCAGTGCTTGGGTAGGTTTGTGTGTTCAATTACAAGCCGAAAGAGAAATGACTAATTTGTTTTTAGAGGACAAAAGCCTTTCTTTGCTCACATTTCCATTAGTTTGGCGGGGGAACTGGCTTGCTGTCTTGGTGCTCAGCTTCAGACTGCTTTTCTCCCTGAGCTTTTTCCATTTCCTGTCTCTCACCCCCAGGCCTTCCTTTGCTTTGCTAACGTTGCTGGACTCAGATCTGCTGTTGCGTCCCAGACAACCACTTCTTTGCCTTAGCCTTACCTGCCTTCCCCAGCTCTTCCGTCTTACAATAGGGTTCTCTCTCCGTGCTGCCCCTGAAGGCTGTCATTGAACTTGGCCTCCAGACAGCACAGGATGTTCTGGGGATAGCTCCTGGGTCAAAGCATGGGGCAGACTCACACTTACCTCCTCTTCCAAATTCTGGCAAGATCTCATTACATCCCTCTTTCAAATGTGGACAATCTGCAGGTCCCATCATTACTTCGTGACCTGGCAGTATGTTTATAGGAGATGACATCCAGAGAGGTGGCCTGGCCTCCTTTGCAGTGATTTATGAGAATCTTCAATGTATTCTCACATTTTGCTCTTCCACTTGGTCTGCAACCTGATTCGCTCCTTTTCTGTCTCCCAATACACCAACCTCTGGGACTTGATTTCTGGTGTCTGTTGGCCAGCCTGCCTTCCACCGCCTGGCTCCTTGTCTGCTGGTTTCTGAGCTTTCCCTAGTCCCAGTCTGCTTTTAGGCCTTAATGCTGCCTCCCTTTTGCTCTCTCTTTGCAGCCATCCCCTTTGCTTCTTACTGTGTTTTTACTAATTCATCTGGAACACACAGGAGACAGAGCAACCACTGAAAGGAAATGAAACCATTCGAAGACTTACCAAAGGCAAGAGAGCCAATGGTCTTTGTCAAGGGAGTACTCTTCCCTCACCTTGAGACTCCAGAACTGGCTGGAGGCTGGCTGGCACCCTGCTGCTGGGCTATGTGGCAAATGAAAAGAATTTGGGGGCTCATGGCTCCTTTAGAGCCAGTCTGGTCCAGCCTCCATCTTTACACTGAGACCCATGGTCCTGCAGTTAGTAAATTAAAAGTCAAGAGTAGAATCTAGGTCTCTCTGTGACTATCATTTCCATTACCCCATGGTCTTTGTGTAGAAATCAGGTCATCTTTTCCTAACCCACTTGGCCTTTTCTTTGACCTCCTGGGTTCTTTCTTTCTGTAAGCAGTTCTTCTGATGTAATTCACCCTTCATCTTTGGAACCCTGCTGTACCCTTATTTCCATAAGTTCTAGATATTTCTAGGAAGTGGAAGGAGAGGAGGGAATAGGTTAGTGCTTTTTCTGGAAGAGCCATCTATAATTTTGTTTTCATACTGGAGAAGTGATTAAAATTCCCCCTGTAATCAGAAGGGACAACTGTGAAGGATCTGGATAAGAAACTAGAAATTTTGAAGCTTGTGAATATCTAATAGATGTTATTTATGCTCATTGTAAACTCATATTCTGGCTTCTTTATACCTCCTGGAGGCTTTGAATTTCAAGGCTAATGCAGAGTCATGAAACTTCTTAGGAGTGTTTCTTAACCAAATAACTTTTATTTTACTGGCAGCTTTTATTGAAGTTTAAACTAAAAAAATCTTAAAATACATACCAGCACTGGCCTATGTTAAGCTAAATATCAAAGTATAAATACACCAAGACTGTTTCCTGGGTACAGATCTAAAATTTAAAAGGAGCCTTTTTCCTAATTTTTGATTACTTGTTTGAAAAGATACTTGGGAACATTGCCAAGTAGTTTCTTTTAAATAACTATTATCTTAAGCCTATCCCACAGAGCCCTCTATTATGCTATATTGAGGTAAGGCCAAGCCACAAATCACAGTATGATTTCTGCTTTACATCCTTTCTTTTGATGTAATTGAAATGATTTCCCACTTGTTTTGGAATAGAAAGCCTGGAATCAGTCTCTCAAGGGCAAGGATCTTAATGAATTCATAGCCCTCCTTTCCCAGGGATGTACCTAACCTCATTTAAAAACCCAGATTAAAATATTTAAGTGAAGTTCATGCAAGTGTTTATACCAGCATGTGCATTTTTTCACACCCTGAGTTATTCTCGTTCTGTGCTCTTCCTCTTATTTTAGCTTTCTTTTCCTCCCGTGTGATACGCATTGTATTTCCGGTGTCTCCCTTCATCTCTGCCTTCCCGTCAGCGCCTTCAGTTATCTCCCGGCTCAGTGTGCACCGGGTGGGCCACGTCAGACATTGATTTCCTGAGCCACACTCCCCTCTCTGTCATAAACTATTTCTGTGCCTGTCTTAAGAGATTGGATGGTTTAAAAATGGAAAGATGCGTCTTTTCCTTGCTTGAAAGCCCTTAGGCCTCTGGAATAAAAAAAAAAGTCCCAATTACTAAACTTGACTGCATGTATATATTCTTAAATGCTGACTGCACTCCTATCTACATATACTTGTCTTACTTTTAAATTGGGGGTGGGGAGAGTGAACTCCCAAGGAAATGAGCATATAAGGAAAGATACAAGCATCCCCAGCCTGTTTGAACTGGGAGCAAGGTCTTGCGTGGCAAGCGTGCTCCTTACTGTTGACACAGTGACTTTTCAGATGGAAGTGTTTGCTGTTAAATGATTCATTGGTTTTCAGTTAGAATGAGGGTACCTGATACCTTTCCTGGAGCTGTGCTGGCCTGTGGTACTTCAGTAAATTACCCGACTAAGCACATTCACCTGGTCCTAGAATTCAGTGAATGGGAGAGTGTTAACTTATGTTCGGCATCACCAGTGTGGGTCAGGTCTTTGCTGAGCAGTCGGTATGCGTAAGAGGAGGTCAGGCCTCACCATTTGTGTTCGCATCACTCCAACCTGGTGATTGAAAGCAAGTGTCCCAATGGTAACTATAAATTTTAAGTAGTACATATTTAATCTCAGTGTCCTCAGAAGAAGAGAAACTTCTTTTATCATCTTCCCCAGACCAGGTGGCCAAGAGGATCTTGGATAGGGACCCTGACCACCTGTAGAAATTATGGTCTGTTGGGACACAATTCACTCAGATTTGCATACACTGTCTTCCCCACCAAACTGCAAGGTGCAAACGCTTAGAAAATGTCTCTCCGATGGCCTCTTGGTTCAGTGTTCTGTTAAAAGAGAGCAAGGGTATCCGAATCCTCTATACCTAATTTATCAAAGCAAATATAAATAAGTATATTTGCTTAAAATTATGGGCAACATTTTATTTCTTTTTCCCATCAGTAGTCTGAAAACTCTAAATCTCAGTTCTCCATTCAGATGGGTCAGGCATTGAGAGATGTTTCTTTCCAAGAGCAATGTCTATGTCTTGTGTTTTTGTGTGTAACTATATATGATCTGTCCTATTTCAGCCATATTTTCAGAAGACAAAAACACCACAGAGCCTGCTCATAAGGTTAAAAATGCCCTATCCATTCCCAACACTCCAGAGCCAACAACAACACAAGAACCCTTGGTGGGCAGCCAAAAGAGAAAAGCAAGGAAAACCAAGATTACCCACCTTGTCAGGACAGCAGATGGACGGGTGTCACCAGCAGGAGGTACTTTGGGTAAGAAGAGGGAGCTTTACATGAGAGAGAACCAGAGCAAGGTGGTGACTGTCATGGCCACACTGGACAGCAAATGACCATAAGCCAACTGTGGATCCTTATTGAAAAATGGATCTGTTTCGTGGGTTTGGCCACAGGAACATTTTCTTTCTCTGGATCTCCTTGAGAACGAGTTTTCCACAGACTCCCAAATGTACGAAATGTATACGTGTTAAAATCATAGCTCTTTTTCCAAGAGCATTCTTAGAAAGGAAAGGTAATTTTTAGGACTGTGTGTTTCTCCTTCTCTTTCTCAGCATGCACAAAAGCAGCCTTCATTAAGTAAATTCCCGGAGATCCTAGACTTTTAAAAATACTAGAAGAATCAGTGTTTCTTCACAGTTCACTGTTCAAGTCACTACAAACCATATTATCAAGTATTTAAAACCATTGGATTAAGGAACCTTAGAAAGCATCCAGCACTTTCTAATAAGCTGATTCTCATCACTAAGGGAGCCTGAGAATGCTTCTGGATTTCTTGAGTTATCTGGGCTGACCTTTAACCAAATCTTAACTGACAGTGAATTTCTCTATTTTCAGTCATGGCCTGTGGTCTGTTTGCTGTTCCTGGTGGCCTCCATAGCAGCAGAATTGCCCAAGGGGCCCAAGTTAAGGAGTGGGGTCAGAGAGTAACACTGAGCACCCCCCTCAGATCTTGGGGTGCTACACCAACGAAGCATTAATGATCTTAGCTATTGTTGCCTTTCTACCTTTCAGCACCCCCGGCACCTCATTCCCTCAGCTTTGAGGCGTCCCTCCCCCTGCCCTAATCCAGTTTTCAGAAAAAGGTCACAGGTCCATAATGACTTCTATAAATAGCAAACGTGTTTAGAGCAAAGGGGGAAAAAAGAGTGAAAGACAAACCAAGAAACAGACTCTTAACTCTAGAGAATGAACTGATGGTTACCAGGGGGGAAGTTGGGTGGGGGATGAGTTACAGAGGTGTTGGGGATTAAAGAGCACACTTATCCTAATGAAAAAAAAATTATAAAATTCAAACCAATATTTAAATGAGTGTGTTTTGAATGTAGTATTTATAAATACCTGATTTAGGTTAATGTAATTGCAAATAAAGATTCATTGCTGAGATAGATTAGGAAGACAATTAGTGAATTTCATACACATTTTGTGTTTAGCATGTGTAGATTGTTAGAACTATAAAGCATATTAAATGCCCCCATTGTACCCTGTTATATAAGAGATGAAGCTCAGAGAGGTAGGATTTCATTTTTTAATACATTGACCTACTAGCTCTAGATGAGGACTGGAGTCTAGTTTTCCTGATACTTAGTCCAGCAGGCCGGTGATTTTGATTTCATAAATTGCTATAGTGTCATTTTCACTTACAGAAAGAGTGAAAGATCTTAGAAATATTACTTTCATTTAGAGAAGCACATAGCACTCTCGTATTCTAATATCTGACATTTACAGCCTTTATCAATGTCATTCTATATTCAAAATGTTTTAAAAACCATGATAAAGATTCCTCCTCCTTTATAATGGCCACGTAATAAAGAAAGTATACTCATTTCCAACAGTGTATTTTCATAGCATTTTAGCACCTCCTCGTAAATACCACACGGCCCTTCGTCTTCCTTCCAGTAGGTCTTCAGAACAAGAATAACAACTCAGGATCTCACTGGGATTGATTGATCTCATTGGGATTAGTTGAGGCCATCCTAAATGTTTGTGTCACAGCAAACCGAATGTCCAAGTTGCCATAGCAGAGCATCCTACGGCTTCATCAGAAATGTTGGCTCAGTTGGGTGTTCAGGGGCCTTCTGCAGCATCCACAGGCCCCTTTGCAGAAGTCCCAACATTTTAATTTTGGTCCAAGCCCATTTTTTCCCTCTTACTCTGAGACTGACCTGTTCTGTGACCTTGGATAAAACACAGCTTCTCTTCCACTTAGTTTCAGGGCATAACGCTGTCCATAGTTGCAACTGAGCTTGATAAAAGAGTTTTATTACCATGGGAGAAGAAAATCCGTAAAAGCCTTGGTATTCGATGGATAACAGGAGTGAACAAAGAATATTAGCTCATTTCCCATTGTCTGGCAAAGAGTTTCCTCTGTAACCCTTCTATGGAGAGAACATAGTGATCCTCTTGTGATGAATTTCCCTTTTGTTATAGATGAGAAACCAAAGGAACAACTGCTGAGGAGTCTCCCAAAAGTGACCGAGACAGGCTGCCATGACGAAGGCTCCCACAACCCCGAGGCCGCGGAGACGCGGAGCAGCACTCCGGAGATGCCGGCCGTGTCTGCGTTCTTCAGTCTCGCGGCGCTGGCAGAAGTGGCTGCCATGGAAAATGTGCACAGGTGAGCGCTGAGCACCAGGGTACTGGGGGTCCTGGTCAACCAACCTTACTTCCGTGTACAAACAGGGATAGGGAGAGCAACATGGAAGCCGAGTCCTATTTTCCGACACGGCTTATGGTATTTTTCACAATGCATTGTGGTTCACAAGACTTGATTCAAGAGCAAGTCACGTCCTAATTAGCAGTGTGGGTAAATATAGGGAAATAGAGTCAGCCAGGTATCCCATTTTGAATCTGGTATTCTGTGACTAGACTTCATTTCCATAAAAAGCCTGGAAGAGCAGAGAAGCAGTATTATCTAATCATTAAGTGTGAGCTTCGAGATCAGGCCTCAAACCTGGGTTTGAGCCCTGCATCCATCATCTGGAGACTACGAGGTCTTGAGCAAGATGCGTCATTCACCTCTCTACCCTCCAGTTTTTCTTCAGTGAAATGGGTGTAGGTAGCTCTCATTCCATAGCAATGTTAGGCGGAATGAGCCAATGCCCCAGTGCTGGCATGCAGCAAACTCCCCCTTGAGGACGGTGGTGGTGGTGGTGGTGATGCTGCTGGAAGAAAACGGTGGTGGGGAAGAAGCGTCTTGTCGACGACGTCCTGGAGGGCAGGAGGCCTGGGTGTGTCTTTGTCTGTTTGCTAGAAAGTCATTTATTTCTCCCAGCCTTGGTTTTCTCACCTTCCAGTGAGCATAATGCTATCCCCAAAGAAGCACAGAGTCGTAAAGATCACATAGAATCATAGATCGTGAAGGCCTTTGAACTCAGAAAAGCCTCACAGAAAGTATATTAAGTTCTGAGTGTATAATTGGGTATTCTGCTATTTCATGGACCCTTGGGGAAGGCAAAAGAGCCATCTGTAAATTTGGGTATTTCATACTTTTATTCAAGGTGGGTTACCCACAGATGAACTACTTTCCCAGACTTTCAGTCTTCAGTACGAGAGTTTTAGATCTAGCATAACTTCCATACCTGCCTGTTGGGCTTCACTCTCCTTTTCCACATCCATGTTGAGGAGGCCCGGACATAAGCTTTGTTTGCTTCTTGCTGTTTACCTATCATATTAGAATTGTAGAGCTTCATCACAAATCGCCTCTAGATAGTTCCAAGAAGTCAGATTCCTTTTCATGTGTATACTGCAAGTGCCTAATAGCAAGTGCATGCTGACAGACATCGTTAAAATCTGCTCACGTCTCCGAAGGAGAGAAGGCACAGACAGTTCTCCACTCGTGGGGCTTTACAGTCGAGTACAGACGACAGACCCGTACACATGCGAGAAGATGAACTACATGCCTGCATGTTCCTAAGTGCCCCATAAATTTTGGAAATAAGAGGCAATGTAAGAAGTCAGAGGGGATCATAATTCAGGGCTCAGCAAAGTCTATCACACAGCCCCCCTTGCTGCTGCCAGCATCACACCCCGGCTGTGCTGAGCAACCTTCCATGACTGCCAACTTGCAACAGCAGGGAGCCTCAGCAGACCTCTCCACTCTCATCTCCACCACCCCGTCCTTGCTACCCTGCCATCATGTGGCATCTCTCGCTGGCACCTAGCTAAGCCAGGTTCTTGGCTTTGCACATCCCCCCTCAGGCGAACTGCTGCCCCTCCTTCCGTCTTTACTCCTGCTTGCTTCTCTCAGTCTTCCTCCTGAAGTCCCTGCACTCTCTGTGTATACGCTCCGAGACCAGCTGCCACACTGGGTTGTAATTATTCACTGATACATCTGTCTCTTCCCAGTGTATTTTGCAAGCAGAGCACTGGTTTTAATCCTCCTGTCCCCAGCTTCCTTAGCTCTTGGTACACCCATGGATGAATGAACAAGTGAATGGGTAGATGTGTAAATGATGTGTTCTTGAAGTATGTCCACCTAAGTTCACCGGCAGACATACAGAAAATGGTGTCAGCAAGGGTTCTTGTCTTTAAAACCTCCCATTAGAAAGGTCAGTATTGGATCCTAGAATCTTACTATCAGTCACGCAAATGGTTAGCGTTCTTAATTTCTAGAAAAACAGATCCCCCTGAAGACTCTTAGTTGTAATTTTTGCCCTTACCTGTTAGAGCAGAGCTCCCAGATTGCCCTCTACCTATGGGCTTCGTGGAATTGTACCCGGCTTGCACAGCAGGTGCAATGGCTGCTTAGACATACCTGCGTTCATAATTTAGAGCGTGATCCACAGAGTTAGGGGTAGAAACGTGTCACCTGCATTCTTGTCCTGAGAAATCTTAACATCAGGCTCAGAAACCCAACATAGACAGTTTTTGCAAAATGTAGGAAATAGGAAGTTGGAATGAACCTTTGTGGAGAGCCTGTATTTACTAGGGATTTTCATAAGGGGAAAGCTCATTAAATTTAGTCCTAAACTCAGCCCTGCCAGGTGGGTCTCTTTGAACCCCCCTGCCAGGTGGGTCTCTTTGAACCCTTTTTAACGATGTTGCAGATGATGAACTTGTCAGGAACGCACAGCCAAACTGAGTTAAGCCTTGCTCTACGGTCTTTGAACTCCAGCGTCTTTGCCTTTGCTCCGCTCGCTTGCTGCTTGAGCAAGCATCTCTCAGGTCCGAGGACATCATGACACATCTCGCTGCCGCTTCCACTGGAGCCGGCCCCGTCAGTTAGCTACAGCCACGTCGGGTCCCGCCTCCTCTGCTCTTTTCTTTGACTCACCTGGCTTCCACCCCAGTTTCTCTCTGTCCCTGTTGCTCTTTTTTGTATACTGTACTTTTCCATCTTTCACTTTTTTCTTCTTAATGTTTCCTTTTTCACTAATTAAAATTATTTCAGCTGTTCTAGTATTGTTACAGGTTCAATCTTAAAGGCAAAAAAAAAATAGCATTTTAATTTCATCTTTCTTGAACAAAGAGTTGAACATATTGAACAGTCGGTGCTCACAGCATCCCCACATGCATGAGCAGATTAATCCAGAGGTTTGATTATAACACATGTTTTGTTTTTCCAAAATCCTGATATCTTAAGCTAAGTGATTATTGGATTCTGAAATCCCCAAATGTTGTAATTTATCTACACTATTTCTGTATGTGTGTGTCAAGAGAAAGGAACTTGGGTATAGCGATGAACAAGATTCAATTTGAATTTTTAAGTAGCTCCTTTTGTTCTGCGTAATCTGAAGAAGATACTGTGTTGAAAAGGTCAGGCCCCCGGAGGCCTGGCTGCTCATCAGAGATTTCCAGCACAGTGCTGTGGGGACCACTGTGGGCCAGAGCCATGAGCGGACGCTGTCTGATCTCTGGTAGGCCTGTGGGGAAGTGTCAAGGAGGTGTCCCGTCCTATCTTTTTAGAAGGAGAAGCTCTGTAGAAATTACCAAGAATTTGAAGGGTTTCCTTATAACTGTGAAGTAATTTTTTTCCTACTCATTTACCAAAAGCTGAATGAAAAATCAGCTCACTCTGGTGTAGTTCCAATCCAAATGATGGGTATTTCTATGGATTTTCTAGTCGTGTCTGGAGTTCTGTCTTCGCATGTGTTGATTTGGCCCAAGTTGCCCAGATTTTCTCACACTCTAAAGTCAGTCGCTACTTGCCTTCTTCCCCTGCACGCTTGCTCTCCATGTGTCTGTGAGACTTTTCTTTCGTCTTTTCACTCATTTGTGCTAGAGTCATGGGTCCTCTGGTCTCAGGGGCCATTGCTTTAATTGGCCTTATGTTTTAAATTGGGTTTATTTCTGTATCTTAGGAAATGAGCCTGGAGGTGATCAATTAGTACAGGAGAGTTTTCCCCTTGGTCAGCTCAGCAAAGGACATGGTTCATATTTTAATGGATCAAGAGGAAGACTGTTGTCTTAGAACCACAGCCCTTGATTGAAAGTTCCCCACTTCTTAGGGAGTCGCCCCAAATCAGGTTCCACCTCTGCAAAATGGAGCTGGTGGTTTGGGGTAGAGTCTGTTGTTAAGTCATGTGAGGGGAACTGAGATAAGAAAATTTCAAAAAAGCAGCAGCCCTAAGAACAAAAACGGTTTCAGCTAAGTAGCATAAGTAACAACTGAGCCTTTGGGATTACATGGTACTGGAAAGCTCTTACTGGTTACTCGTCATCTTCTCCTCTTTCTGATACCGTACTCTCAAGTGGGTGACTTGTTTTGTCCTTCTTGTTTTGCAGAGGTCAGAGGTCGACTCCGCTCACCCATGACGGACAGCCAAAAGAAATGCCACAGGCTCCTGTACTTATTTCCTGTGCTGACCAGTGAAGCGCCCTTTAATTGTAAAACATTGTGCTTTACCTACTACCCTAGCCTTGTCTTTACCGAGGGATGCTAGTGAGTCCGTGTGGTGGGAAATACAGACTGCGAACCAGCGCTCATTGCCCTGCACGGCCCAGATTCACTTGAAGCAGAAGTTAGCATCCTGGGCCGGTGTGTTCTTTTGGAACCCAGAGTCTTTGGGGGTGATGTTATCTGTCTGATAATGAGCAGAATGATCCTGGAGCTTTGCTTTCTATTGAAGGCTTTTGATGGTAAGCGGTGGTGACTTGGTAAAAGGCTGCCTTTACTGTAGCTCACCCAGCGTCTCTTTTACCAACCAGAGAGTGTGAAACTAGTTTCATATATTACCTAGTTATTCTTTCCAAACAAAAAAACAAAAAACAAAAACTGACGCACTGCACTAGTTATTATTAGATATTCTTAGTCTTTTTTGTACATGGAGATTTAAGTTCTAAGATGGTTTATATAATAGGTTATACCTACATTTATATTGTAGAATAATATTAAAAAGCCTGTTCCAGAGACTCCCAAGCAGCACGGACAGGCAGACGTACCATTGTTAGCGGTGTATGCTCGGCCTCGTGGTCCATATATTCTGCACTTTTATATTTGCCACCAGAGTGGTAGTTTGCTGGCAAAAAAAAAAAGAAAGAAAGAAAAAAAGAAAAAAAAAGAGAAAGAAAATTAGAATTCTTACAAGCTGAATTTTTTTCTTAGCCTTGAGTGACCAAGAAGAATTTGCTTGGGGCACATTGTGGCAAATATTTTCCCAGACAGGGGAAGAGTCCTGCAGGTTACAGATTACTGATGTTTTCATGCCTTGAGGATTCTTTTATTTTTACACAGAGGTCTAAGTGACCAATGGATCGTTCATACAAACAAAAAAAGAAAAATATTATTCAGAAGTGACCTTAGTATTACTTCACTATTCTGAACACATTGAAGACACTCACTTCATGTGGACTTTGAGCTACAGACCTTTTCCATCCATCCCAGACCGACTGGACGGGTAGCAACTGCTATGCACAGCCTGATTGCCGCTGCAGGGTTTTAGAGCCATTTTGAGTTGTGTGTTGTGAAGGAGGTATGGAATAAATGATGAGGGAGGTATGCCTGACCAGGGTGGGAGTCTTAGTCATAGAGCCACCACAAGTTTGTTTCCTTGTTGTGTTCTGTTGCTTTTGAACATAAAACCAACCATACGAATGCCAGTGCCAAGCAGATTACCTGGCTTATTAAAACATTCAACATATTGACTTAACCACCTGACATTCACAGTGTCTTGTTTCCTAGCAACACATGCAAAGTGATACATCAAAATTAGTCGGAGGCTACCGATGTTACAGGGTATTTGTTCCATAGCACAAAGTGTATCCCCACTCTTGCATCGCAGCACAAACTACCAAATTTTAATTACTGGATTCCAGCAATAATTTTTATTGGTTTTCAAACTGGCAGAATTTTGATAGCGTTAGTTCGAGTTTAAAGCTTTTGAATTAGATCTCTACATGGTGACAGTTTACAAGGTTTTATCTAGCTTTCTTATTTATACTTGACTCAATTGTAACGACGATTTTTTTTTCTAATCTTAATCTGACCTAATAGCCATACAAAAAAAAATGACTCTATTAGTACTGACTAGGTTTAGCTTTTCATAGTTGTAGATATTACTTCAGTTTCGGTGCTGGAAAATATGTACAACATACTAACAGAATTGAAAATGAATATAGGGATTTGTTTGGTTTGTTTGTTCTTTTTTTTTTTCTTCAAAGCAGGTAAAGAGGGCAGCAGAGCATTGGAAAGGTGTCCTCAAAAATGCATAATCATTGTGGGCATGGAGGAAGAAGGAATTAGTAAGCTAGGTTAGTCAGGTGTTAAAGCTTAATCCCATTCACATAGAAATGAATCAGGTGAGCAGCCCCAGATTTTAGCGTAATATTTTTACTATGATGCTGTTTTATTAATATTTTCTAAACTTCAAAACACAAAGTGAATGTTTGAAAATTGCTGGGTCCCAATGTTGGTGGCTGTTGGAGTTTTTGGACCACTTGCTAGCAGTGATTTAAAAATTATAATTAGCTAAAAATCCAAAAAAAAAAAAAAACCAACAACAAAAATTGTTTGGTGCAGAACATGCACCTTGACAATGGTACTAACTTGTTATTCTAGAGAACACGTTAGAATAGATCTATTTTTGCCAGAGCACCCTCCTTCAGTCCTCCAATTACATTTCACTAGATTTCCTTAAGAGATTGCTGTATATTCATGGGACCTTTTTTAAAAAGAAGCAAAACAAAAGATTACTTTTTTCTATGTGATTAATATCTTACTTGATCTGCTTTTCCTAAACCTCAGTGGCTTTTCCCTTAGGCAGGGGTGGGGTGGGAGGGCAATCTACTGGATATGACTGTTTTCAGATACTTTAAAAAAAAAAAAAAAACCTTTTTGTAGAAATGCTTAATTTTTAAGCAGTTAGGCACTGAGAGTAGCAGAAATCCTGCAAAGCTTTATAGTCCTTTAGCCACTCGCCTTGTTGTTTCTCTGAGTGAAGTCTTGATTTCAATAATAGTGCTTTTCTCATGCCCTGAATCCGCTGGAGAGGGGTGTTGGTATTTTCAGGTAACAACGTTAGCACAAATATTTCAGACCAACATGTAGTGCCCCCCCATCATTTTCATTTCATTTCTCTCATTCTTTATATTTTGGAAAATCATATTGCTATGGTGTGTACCTTAATCTGCCAGCAAACACCATTGACACTAACATTTGTCCCACAAGCATCCTCAAGAGAAAAAGTTGTTGCACCTTATGTATATCTCAAGCAAACCAAAATATGATGCTTTTCTGCTTTGTTTTATTCTAAATTGTTGTATCATATCTTTCTGAAAAACCATTCTGAATCTAGTTGAAATTATCGATATTTATGCTTTTAACCTTAATTTCTGGATTCAAACCTGTATATAAATCTTTTGAAAAAAATTGTCCTAGCCCTTCTCTGTGATGCCGAAGTGGATGATTTAGTCTCAGATGGAGACACAGTACTGTTCCAGTTTTCTCTAGCCTTTTATTTATTTAGTTATTCTGGGTATTTTCCTATGTAATTTTGAAGTGTGTAGAGTATATTATAGTAACTGAAGCCGCAGCTCTAAGAAGCTGTGTGAAAGAGAAAAATACTGTAAGACATCCTTCTTAAGTTTTTTATTTGTTTGGATAACTGTAATGAGATCAGGAAAAGGAAAAATGTCCCACAGCCACATTGACGATACAGGTTCTTATCCCCAAATTAGGTTAGTTCCCAGATTTTAGATCAAAATCTAATTCGTCAAAGCCCCTTTATAAGGATAAATCCTACTGTTGTAATTCTGACAGTCTTTTCCCCACAAGTACCAGAACTGTGTTCACTGAATTCTGTCAGATGAGCTTTCTACCAATGCCAGCTCAAAGTCATGCTGAAGTCATTCCCACATTATCACTGATTCTAGTTCCTGCCATTAAAACTGCTGGAGAGGAAAAAAAAAAAAAAAAAAAGTGGTGGGACACTCTGAACAAAAAGAGCATCTGAACTAGTCCAGTTATTTATATTCCAACATGTGTATCCCCGTCACTTTCTTATCCAGTCAGATGCTACGCTGCCTAAGTCCTAGAAAGTTTTGTTTGCATTCTGCAGTCTTTGGCTCATCGTATGGAAAAGTTTGCACCTCTGTAAAATCTCAAGCAAATTATAAATTGATACAGAACCAGGAGTAAGCCGGAAACGGAATGACACGTTTTGTTCATATGGTGGGGGGGGCGGGGAAGGAGGGTGTCTGATGACTCTGTTCCAAGTTTGGCATTTGGCACTAATGTGAAGCAGTGGGACTGTGCTGCCTGCTGAACTACTGTACGAATCCCAAGCTTTCTGGAGGCTGGAGGCCGGAGGCTAGAGGCTGGAGGCCGGCCTCCACAGAGCGGAGGGGAAGCGCCGCCGCCTCTCTGGGGAGAAGGAAGGAAGTCCTGCAAGGCCTGGAACCACCCCTTTGGAAAGGGAGAGTCGGGAAGCTGTGGAGGAGACTCCCCTTCGACTGCACTGCTTCCTGGAGCCCTCACAGAAGGCCAATCCCACGGGCTACCTCGGCTTTCAGAGTTCCTCTCAGTAAGTCCCGTTTCCGAGCTTTGTCTTTTCTTGCTCCTACTTCAGTGCCACTGTTTCCCACTGCAGTGTTGAGACTTCCCAGACCGCCTTCTCCAGAGAGAACAATGTATTGCTGAAAATGGGCAGTAGAAGCAAATGTCGTTACTACATCTGACCTATAAAGTATTCAGAGTGACTGCTAGGTGGAAATTAAATCTTAGCTTTCCCCATGTAGGACCTTGTTTTGCACCTTACAAAGAGTGTACTAATTGTTAATTAGCTGTTGCTTTTATTTATACAAGCATTCCCAAAGAACTAGATTTGGATTTTGTTTTTATTTGAGTTTTGGGATTTTTTTTTTTAAATCGTCTTATTTAGATTGACTAACATCGTACTTATAATTACAAACAGTTGTTCAGTTTATCTTACCAGATACGTCTGGTGAAGTATTCAGGGTTTGATGGACTGCTTTGTTTTAGTGTGGAAGTGATAGCTGAATTTATTATACTCCATATTAAATCACCCTGTCCTGTTCACTGGGGACGTTATTTTCTTTACATTTCAGATGAAAGAAGTGACAAAATAGTGAATAACAAGACAAATCTTTTTGACTCCCCTGATACACTTCCATCTGTGCTTGACTTTCCTTAAAAAATAGAAGTACACATTTTCTTCACACCCAAAAAAGAGTTTCCTCTCCTGGCCAAATCTTATTTGTGGTGGTAGGATTTATGCTAATAAATTGAAAGAGGAAACCTTATATTAAGTTCTATGGCCACTGTTTCCTTGTTGCAGTCCATGGTCAAAATTGATCCTGCCCTCAAATCGATTTTTGTGCACAGAACTAGTTATCGTGAGCATTACTACTCCTTCCAAAGATCGCCCACTACCTTGGGCCAGAACCGGTTACTGAGTAACAAGGACCTAATTCAATGCCTCCAAACCCTCCCACCCGCACCGCAAATCATACCTCACAGGCTCTAACCTGAATCACAGAGGCACGTGGGTTTCGAGAACCAACACTGCTGTCCCTTTGCAGCCCCCAGGGGCTGGCTTGTGTCCCCTGACACCTCACGTTAGTGCCTCAGCTGTGAGAGCAGCAGAGCTGGGGATGGGGCAGGTTTGTGATCTGGAGCTCAGCACATGCTCCACAACGTTCTTCTCTTTTCCTTCGCACTAAACAAGTCTCTTGCTCTCAGGAATTTGCCCAAAAAAAGAATAAAAACCACCTGAGATTCCATGTACCAGATTATGAACTTTTCTCATAGGTTTGAATTGCTTACTTACATGTCATAAATTAACCATAGCTTCATTTGACCACCAGGTCTTAAGTCTGTTGACTGTTTCAGCATGACTGAATCGCTCATTTTTTTTTGCTTTCAGAAATTGGCTTGGTTCTCTTTAGAGTTGGTGTAAACATGCCATGTAATAAATGATTTCCACTTAATGGTACAACAGAATTATTGCTTTCTTAGATGTATGTGTAGTAAAAGTCAATATACACATTTATATAATTTCTTTCTTCAAAATCTTACACTTAATTTGATATTTCTAAAAATTGCACATGTAAGTCATGTGTATAACATGCTAAAGTACTTTAACTGTGATCTTAAAACTGAATAAAAATATTTAATAAAAATTTGAAATATTTTAAAGAGATTATTCAAACATATTTCTTGACGTTCACCCCCCTGGCCAGACAGTCCAGTGCCTTCAGTAGACCCTATCTACCAGTGATATTTTAGCTATTTCGGAATGTGAAATGCTGGTCTCCCCCAAACTGTTTGCCTGAGACTGCCCATGTTTGAGCAGCCTGGGCTGCTTTTCCCTCATGGGTGGAGTAGAAATCAGCCTGACAGAAGAAAGAGATACGTTTCATTCTGCTGCTCAGGAGGACAGCCTCCTGGCAAACGTCGACCTGAACATACCAACTGCCCCTGAACTAATCAAACTGTGGAAGAGATATCATTAAGACTATAATCTAGAATATAAATTCAGACCTCAGTTTTGCTGAATACAATGTCCTGAACCTTAGAACCTCGAATATGTTCTTTCAATCCTTTGGAATAGCACACGAACGCACACTCACACACACAGTATATAAATACAGGGTATAATGATACCACAGGCTTTGCGTTCAGACTTATTTCAAAGTCTGGTTCTACCCATTTATTATTGAATTTTTCAACCTCCCTGAACTCCACTTCACTTACTACATGATGGTGGTAATAATGCCTCCTCACACTTCTTCTAGAATGTAAAGGAAATACATATGAAAATGTTGGCATAGCGCCTGTAAGGGAAAAAATGTTCATTAAATGATAATTGTTGATTTTCTCATTTTTATTCCAACTCGAAGGTTGGTGTAAGTATATTCAAAAGAGACCCTAACTATAGCTAGCTCCCTCTTTCAGATACCCTTGTAAGGGCCTGATGCATTAGGAGTGAGCTCTGTCACGAGATGCAATGGTGTGGAAAACTCAGAACACGTTACATTCACATGGGTAACTCACACTTGCATATGTTGCGCTATAGGAATGTTCCGTAAAATCAGTCTGCCTGGTGAATTACATGTTCTAGTTCTCCAGCACACTGTTTTGAATAACTGAAAATAAAATATCTTGTAGTGGGGTGGGGGGAGCTCCATACCAAAGAGTGCAAATTCCACTAGGCCAAAAGATGACAGGTCGTGCGCACGTGTGCTGTGATGGGTCTGCGTGGATGCTACGGTACATCGGTCCTTTGCGGTAGAACGTAGTCTCTTGCGAGGAAAAGTAAAGTGGTTATCAAAGTGAGCTAAAAACCAATAACGCCGACTCTATTCTGTTCATACCGAAAACATAAAATTGTTCGTCATCGCTTTTCAGAAACCTTTTCACCTTTTGGAAGGATGGAAATTTTCAAATATATGCAAAGGGAAGAGGCTAGCAGCATACTGAACTCCCTGGACCCATCGCCCAGCTCCAACAAATACCAACATTTTCTCAGTTCCAGTTTCATTTGTATTTCACCCATCTTCCTTCATTTCACCTCCCAACCCTAGCTCTGCATATCCCAGAAGTGTGATTTCGTGTATAAATACTTCAGAGACAGCCTTTAAAAACAAATATTTTGATATGCGCAAATTTTCTTTTTTTGATGGATCGCCCCCTCACGATTCCAAAAATATGTGTGTTTCCTGCCCAAAGCGAAAGGAATCTGTGAGCCACGAGAAGAGTCGTGCTGGAGTGAAGATTATTTGGAATTAGGTTACGCTGTTCATGTTAGATATCTATATTTACCTTTCCCAATCCACAGTTTCCTAAAGAGATCATCAGAGAGTCCCTTTTCTTGGCATGTCTTTATTTTTGGTCTTGCTTCCTATGATCTTTACTTTTTTTCCCAGACAATGTCTAAAAAGGCCCAAGGGCTAAAACTTTTATAATCTTATGTAAAATTTTCAGGAACTTGTTATGTCCTCTACACTTTTCCCTCCAAGCCTGTTCCCACTTATGTTTTCCTCTCGGGACTTGCAAGAGTGATGTCGGTTGTACAGGAGCAGTAGAGGTAAATTTTTAGATACACTCTGGAAGGCAGGTGGCCAAAGATTTAAAAAATCTGAAATCCTGGCTCAACAGGCCAGAAATTAAAGCGTAAAATGAAATCCCTCCTGGAAGAGAGAAAATGATAATTCCTACTTTAAGGCTCACCCCACTTGGAGATCCCTCACCTGAGGGAATTTCACTAAAGGTCATTTTGTCTCAAGGTGGTGTCTTGCAGAGCCAGAAAAGAAAGACGCGAGGATTGAACTTTCTTGAGAATGATGGAGGATGGAAGATGAGGGAAGTTCATACAAACAGGTCTTTCAAGTTCGATGTCTACAAGTCCAAATGGTTTTAAAGCCAGCATGAAAAGATTTCCAAGGAATGGACTCAAGTATAATGATTACGTTTTCCTGATCTTTTCTACTATTTGGCATCATACCTGTGCTGCTTATGAAAGGCAAATTGAATAGATACTACAATTCATTGAATCTTCCAGAAACAGGAAAGTATTGAAAAGATATATGTAAATAGTAGAAATGCACTCAGTAGATGCAAAAATAGGTAATTTGCCATCTAATTTGAAGCATGTATTTGAAATACACTTAATAGGAAAGCAGTATTGATACAATTTAAAATTATTTTTCCTCCAAGATCCATAATCCTTGAGAGAAGTTCAGATGGCGTTTTAGAATTTTAAATTTTCACTTCTCCCATGCTATATCTCAGCTTAGGTATTTATAACTATATTAGAAATAAAAGCAATATTCTGCACAAGTCATCGAAAATCTACACCCTTTTTGTTTAGAATAACCATTTAGTAGAATATGAGGTATTTAACACACTGATGCTAGCCTCACCTGCATTAAAACTGTTACAGTATACCAATCAAAATCAAAATTGCATTGTTAGAATAAAATTGCTTAAAAACAGTGCTCTGTTCCACTTCTCTGTTCAAAGCCCATGGAAGTTACTTCAGCTCACTTGCTTTGACTCCAGAAGAGTTCTTTGTTATCCACACCTCGTGTCTGTTAAATTGCTTATGTCCTGCTCCTGTAACCATCTAATCGTTCAGCAGAGCTGCAGTGGATAGCTGCTCTCGGATGCAGGCTAAGTCCCAACAAGACTGTCTTCGATGTATATTCTAGCGGGGGTGTGGATAGCCTAGTGGGGGTTAGAGATCTGCACCATTCTTTAATTGAAATGCGGTACAGACGAGGTTGGGCATGAAAATCAAAGGCTGTCGGGAAGAAGCTACATATAAACTCATGGGAAACTTGATAATCTGCATTTCGAAGACTTTAAGGCAAAAAAATGGGAATGTGTTACTCTGCTACTTTAAAATTTTTATTTTTTTTAAAGCCCTTTCTCATAGAAGAGATCTTGGCACAAAAATCACTGCTAAGACAAGGCCACAGATCTCAGAGAATGACAAGAATGAGAGAACAGTCTTTGGGGAAGATCCAGGATGCAGTGTGTTTCCTTCAGGTGTGTCCCGGGGCATGGAACACCCCAGCTTATGTTGACTCCAGGACCCCTGAGCAATTAGGTAGCACATCATCAGCTCAGCCTTGGCACAGCCTAGGAGTCTTTGCAATGGTAAGGTCAAGCAGCACGGTTTCAGCATTTGGCTTCAAGACTTAGAGGTAATCCTGATAGCCAGAAAGTGTGATTCTCTGACTTTCTTTTCCTTCTCCCTTGGCTGTATCCTTTCCTCAACCTTAGTCCCAGGTCTTGCGTATTGCTGAGGTGGAAGTTTTCCCATTGTTGCATTTTTCTTCAGCAATGGCACACCTCCCTGCTTGTGCACCCTTCACACACAGAAGCTGTGCTAGGTGTCCCTTTCTTTCTTCTCCACTGAGAATATCTAAGGATTTCATGACTGGGGAAATGACTCAAACTCCTTTGCTCCAAGAGGATTCCTGGAGCAAGAAAGAACTGTTGTGAAAGATTCTAGTTTTTGATGTGTTGCCGCTATTTCAATTTGGGTCTGAATTGTGCATGTGAGACCTTATTTGCTAATCCTCAGTCAGTAAAAAGGACCTTACTGGAGCACCTGGGTGGCTCAGTGAGTTAAGCATTTGACTCTTGATTTCAGCTCAGGTCATGATCCCTACTCAGCCAGGAGCCTGCTTCTCTCTCTGTCCCTCTGCCGCCCCTCCCCTGGCTCATGCTCTCTCTCTGTCTCTCTCAAATAAGTAAAATCTTAAAAAGTAAAAAGGACTTTACTACAGAAGTACCTATTCTCATCTAAGACTGCAGGATTACTTCCCTTTTGGGAGTACTTCCCCAAAGGCGGTGGATCTACTTTTTAAACTAAATATTCATCTCAGTATGGCCAAATCAACCCCCGTCCCCTTTTTAGGGATTGATAATTAAAGGAATTCTTTTCACTCTGAAAGTATCTGCTTTAAAAAGCAAGATGATCTCTCTTAGGTCTGCAAACTGCACTGTAATTTATGCATGAATTCAGAAAAGTTTTAGAAATTTCAAGAGTTTAATTTGGAGTTCATCAGGCATCTGTCTGTGGCCCCCTGAAGACTGTCAATGAGATCTGTGTTGCCAAAAGTCTTCATTGGTCTTCCTCTCCCCACTTCCCAAAGATCTGACTTTCCATGAGTGGGTTACTATGGAGCAACCTTTCTTAAGGACCTAGTTGTGCTGAGGACCTGGCTGCAGACACAAGAACGATGACTGTCTTCACCTGCACAAACCCACCGATAGGACACCTGAAATTCAAAGGGGAATGCAGAGAGTCCACTGTTCAGCATGCCACCGTCCTCCCTAGGACACCGTTCAAACTAGGATCAGACCAACATCTTTTCTTTTCTATATGAACATTTATCCATGTGAATTACTTTTTTTGGGTTCCTCTTTCACTCCTACCCACACATCCAATATTCCATATGCCTTCTTTTAAGAAACAAATGGTTTTCTGGTCCGGGTGTGCACTTTTCTCTTCCGAGTTGCCTTTGGGTGACATTCTAGCCTGCCGCCACCACCACCTGCTCCTCAGCCCCAGATCTATTTTAGACCGAATCTGTCCCGGCGTTCGAGCCTGCTGCAGAGACCAGCATCAGTAATTGGCAGTGCAAGTGAACAGAGTCCTGCATTAGCCGATGAATACTATTTCCTGGGGAAGAGCGGGCTCGCGCTAGCAGTCAAACACAAGGACGAGCCAACCAAGTGGCAAGACGGCCCAGCGGGCGGGAGTCTGGAAGACAGACACCCCAGGTGTGGAGCAGGGAACCGTGTCCCCCCCATGGATCTCCTTTCCCTGCTGAGGCGTGCTGGCTGCCGGGACTCTCCTCCAAGTCTCAAGACCGAGATAAGCTTTCTGAGACTAACCTGCTGCAGGTTAGCAACACGATTCACGCTTCCTGGTCCCTTTTCTTCCTAGTCCATTTTATATTAAGGTTAAAACTTTTGAACTTGAATGTTAACCTCCAATTAGCTTGAGCCATTTACCTTCCAAACTGACCATACACGTGCATAGTTCTCAGTTTGAAAATCAGGCAGAAGAGTGATCCATTTCATGTGTTGGGGAGCAAGAACGTCCTGTCCCCTTTCTGGCCGGACTGAGAATCAAACTGACATGAGACAGATTAACAGGAGAAAATCATATTTAATAGCATACATATGGGGAATCCACATAGAGATGGAATTATCCAAAGACAGGCAAAGTACGGTCTAGATGTCATCCTGAACTAAGGAGAATCGGGGAGGCGTCTGGGACTTCAGAGGAAAGGGAAGCAATACACGGGAAGATTAAGAAGAGCAAATGGTAAACACATTTCTGCTGGGCCGCTCAGAAACAATGGGACTTGGAGGACTTGGATGGAACAGGACTTGCCAGGTTCCTGCCCGTGTACCACACCCAGTTCGTATCATAACGTGGGTATCTATGGTGACAGCCCTCCTCCTGGACCAGGTCCTCTATCTAAATTCTTTTTAGGCATTGGAGGGGGAGGTAAGGAGCTTTTCCTAAATCTGGGTTTTGATTGCTTTTTTTTTTTATAGATTATTTTTTAGAGCGTGCGTGGGTGGGCAGGGGGGTAGAGGCAGAGGGAAAGGGAAGGAGAGAATCTCAAGCAGACTCCCCACTGAACCTGGAGCCCCATGCCCGGCTCCATCTCATGACCCTGAGATCACCACCTGAGCTGAAATCAAGAGTCAGACGCTTAACCAACTGAGCCACTGAGGCACCCTGTTGATTGCTTTTTAACTCAAAATAATCTTCATGCCACAGTGGCCCAACTTGGGGGTGGCCTGCTCTTGCCCCCCAACACATGTAAACAAGACCTCCTTGTGGCCCCGGGACACAAAATAAAAGCTAACAAACGGGGACTACCCTACCCTCTTTACCTGTGCTTAAAAATAAAGCTACTATTTTTAAGGCACTTACGTGGCACTTGCACCTAACGTGTTTCAGTAGAATTCTATGCGCTTCAGATTCACGACACAGCCTGATCCGCATTTTCCGGTTTAAAGGTACAAATCTTCCCAGTTGCCCAGGTTTCAGGGAGCGATCTGCAACAATGTTGTATGAACCTAATTATGTTCATTTCTATGGGGCCGTTTTTTCCTTGGCATCCATACCAGGTAAGTGTAACTCAGTGTATAAATCATGTTTATAAATCATCTCCTCTAACCTTGCACTTCCTAAACCCGAGTTGGGGACCTACTTCTCACGTCCTGTCGGAGACAGAATGTCTGGCTCCTTCCCAGATCGATAGGCGCACCATCGCCCTGCAACGGGGCCTCCGGGGGACCTGAGAGAGGACAGAGCCACGAGACAGCCTGAGTTCATTTGCACTTTCCACTTGGCTATGATTATCAGCCAGAGCATATTCTCCTGAGATGGATGAGATCGGGTCTATTTCAAATGACTTCGAAAGGACAATGCTGTCATCACCTACTTGAGGAAATTGCCGGCTGTACAGAGGAAGGGAAGTGACTTTCTGAAATGTGATAGTGAAGCATGACTGTAAAATGAAAAGCAATTTAAATGTATTACTGGACAAAAACCATTAGCCCAATGAACATAAATAACCTCATGGAGGAAGGGCACCTGTTTCCAGATAACTTCTCTTTAGTTTCGGGGAAATTTCTGTCTTACTGGAAGGCCCTTGAGTGTCATTAAGGGGGTTTACAACTGAAACATGTTATCAAGGAGTCAGATTTTTCCACTTGTGTAAACAACTCCGTTGAAATTACTGTGACTTTTTCTTTTTTTTTTTCTTTTTTTCTGCAGGCAGGGAAGCCACTAACGACTGGTATAACTAGAAACCAGGCAATTTTGCTTTCTGAAAGAAGGGTTGTCAAGTCCTGATTATTCCTCTCAGATTATCCTCACAGATACTGCCAAATTCCTGTTGACATCACCCACACCATTACCCACTCCATTAAATTCTTTGTATTGTTAATGATGTCTTTATTTAAACCAATTCAGCAAGAAATGGAAGAAAGGGGACTTTAAATCTCTAGGCTGGGGAAAGATGAGAAGCTCAGAGGCCCCAGTAAGGCCTTAGGCTGGACCTGGCCCTCCAGGTGGGCAGAAGTTTGCGGGTGGGTCCCTGTGCTTGGATGACATCGTTGGCATTATCCACAATGCAGAGTTACCATCGCAATTCCTTTGTGACACCAGCAGTACACTGAAAGAGTGTATGTGGCTTCCTCCTGTGCCCTTGAGTGTCAGGGTGTGGTTCCGTCCTCCCAGGAAGTTGAGATGGTAGAGTAAGACGGTGGTCAGCAGTCCTAAAAATGTGTGCACCTCTGAGCCACCAGGCAGCCCGGCACTGCCCAAGGAAAGAGGGCTTCACTTTTTCGTTCTAGTATTTTTTGTTACAGTTTGCTTGTTTGCCAAAAGAGGAGAGGGAGTCTCTAGGACAATTACCTTGGACTCTGGAAAAAAAAAAAAAGTTGTGGAATCTCTTGTCACAAAGCAGCTGCTCCCCGAGGGGACCTGGACTACAGGCGCCCAAGAAGAAAGATGAGAACTGGTAGAGGGGATCCCCCACGTGAGAGGACTGCCAGGTGTAGGAACTCTGAAAGCCAGGTCCTCTTTAATATAAATCTTCAGGCCGGCACAAACAGAAAACAGACATTCCCGTCAGAGCCAAGTTGGGAGGAGTGGGAGCCATTCTGTACGGCTCTGTAACAACTCGCTAGCATAGTGCCAACACCAGAAGACCCCACTGATGGGGCAGACCTTTTCCTCCACTGCCCCCCGAACCCCCGAATGACCAGAATCGAACCGCCTCACCTCTTTATTTCCATATCTCTAATGTGGGCATCACAACATCTACTTCCCTGGGGGTATTTTGTGGATGCAATGAGATACTACGTTTGAACACATTTTGTAAACTTTAAAATGTGATTTACAAATGTAATAGTTAAAAAACTAGAATGCTTTAAGAAAATAAAAGACAAGCCATAGACTGGGAGAAAATATTTGCAAATACCTATCTGATAAAGGATGCGTATCCAAACTATACAAAAAACTCTTAAAACTTAAGAAGAAAATAACCCAATCAAGCAGGCAAAAGATCTGAACAGACAGGAAAGAAGATATAGAGATGGCAAATAAGCATGTGAAAAGATGCTTACCATCCTACTTCATTAGGGACTTGCAAATTAACATGGGGGACCACTATTTTCCTAGTAGAGTGGCCCAAATCCAAAATACCAACAGTCCCAAATGCTGAGGATGTGGGGCAACTGGAACTCTCATTCATTGCTGGTGGGAATACAAAATGGTACTGCCACTTTGGAACATTTTCACCGTTCCTAACGAAAAAACTTAGGCTTACCATAAAATCCAACAATTGTCCCCCTAGGTATTTACCCAAGTGAGTGGAGAACTTATGTCCATACAAAGAACTGTATGTGAATGTTTATAGAAATCAATAAATAAACGCCCCACACTGGAAACGACCAAGATGCCCCTCAATAGGCCAAGGGATAAACAAACCGGTAGAACCATACGATGAAAAATATCATTCTGTGCTAAAAATAAGTAAATGAAATGATCGAGCCTGAAAAAGACATGGAGGAAGCTTAAATGCACATTGCTAAGGGAAAGAAGCCTATTGGAAAAGGCTACATACCATATGATTCCAAATGATGACATTTTAGAAAAGGCAAAACTATGGAGACAGTGAAGGGATGAGTGGTTGGGGAAGGGGTGAGTGGATGAAACAGGGGGCCTTTTTAGGTGGTGAAACCATTCTGTTTGATGCTGTAATGGGTGATACGTGACATCCTGCGTTTGTCAAAACCTATCGAAAGCATACCACAAAAAGTGAGCTTTTATGCAAAGTCAGTATTGGCCCAGCGCTGTAACAGGTGTACCACTCCTCAGTCAGACGGGAAGGATAAAGGAACCTGTGGGGGGAGGGCGGGGAGAGCGACGGGTTATGTGTGTATTCTCTGTGCGTTCTGCTCAGTTTTATTTTTTTAAGGTTTTATTTATTTATTTGAGAGAGAGAGTGCGAGAGAGCACAAGCAGGGGAAGACACAGAGGGAGAGAAAAAGGGAGAAGCAGCCTCTCAGGGAGCCCAACGCAGGGAATGATCCCAGGACTCAGAGATCATGACCTGAGCCGGATGCTTTAACCGACTGAGCCACCCTGGCAACCCTGCTCTGTTTTTCTATAAACCTTAAACCAGTATACACAATAAAGTCTATTAACTAAACAAAAAATTAGAACGTCTCCTCCATGTGTCTACTTCACAAATATCGCCAAAGAGGAGCAGTTTAGTGGCTGAAAATCCACGTTAATTTTCTCATCGACATTGTTCTGTTTAATGAAGTAGGTAAACTATACAGGAAAAAAAGAAGGGTTTTTTCCTACAATTTTCTTCCTTTGGGGCTCAATCAAGTGAGGGTTCCCCCCCATCTTGACTGGAAAAAAAAAATCATTAATAAACTTTTCCTTTTCCTAAATCTGTCCACCTACAGAAGAGCCTGGGAAATACTGCATCTAAATGAAGACAGAAGTTCTCTGTGGAAGGCCAGCTACTCCATTTTTCACAGGTGCCCCGGCTTCGGTGCAGATATAAAAGAATGTTCTTACAAGCATAATCATCAGGAAGTCCTGATGCCTCTCCGAGGGAAGGGTGGTTATCTTGCCCTGTTTGACTAACCCCCTTTCATACTTAGATGTGGAGAAATGACTCACAAACTTTGCCACTATTGTGACACCCATTTCATATCAGGTTTGGAAGCAATACACTTATTAGGGCCTGGAAAAAAAGATCTGAGAAGCATGAATCTATTTTGAGAGGTGATAGACCTTTACTCTCTCATGAATTTATTTACCCATCCACTCAGCAAATATTTACTGAGCCTCCTGAAAATGGGGACTTGAGCTATGGAGGGGGGGATGGGAGGAAAGGCCTCATTTCGGCTTCAACAAAGATCACAATCTGTTGGGCGTTTCCTAAGACTAGAAACCTGAGAATTAGAATATGAAATAATCCTTTTAATGCCTGAAGGGCGCCATGGAGGGAGCCAGGAAAGTTTCCTGAGGAGGGGACTTATGAAGCCTATAATCCAACAGCCTTCTCACCTCCGTGCCTGATCCAGGAAATCAGAATCCATAGTGCAGCCCGAACTCACTTTCACTGCAGAGACGGGAGTAAATAGCTTTGTTTTGTTTCTGCAGGAAGCAGGAAGACCACGGCATGAAGAGAGAGAAGGCACAGATTTCCAAGTGAGCACAACCGTTACAAAATTGGATAATTCAATCCTACTTCTTTACTACATTTGGGGCTCTTTGTAATGGTTCAGCTGGCAATGCTAAAGTCCCAATTACCTTTATTTAATTGGGTTTTCAAAGTAAAATTATGACCTTCCGCAATACTAAATTAGAAATCGTAATCACTTTTTGAATTTTTGTAGGAAGAGTATGGACTCTTTTGCCTTTTGATATCCCCATCCCGTTCTACACCGGTGGCCTTGGGCTGTCTAGACTTGAGTGCATCTGCCCTGCCATGACGATGTAGGGCGACGCTCTTGCCCGCAACGTTCGAGACCTGTTTGCACTGCAAACTGGCCCTCACTTGAACCACTGGGTTACCCAAGAAAAATCTCGGTCTATTCTGGGGCACCTGGGTGGCTCAGCCAGCTGAGCATCTGCCTTCTGCTCAGGTCTTTATCCCAGGGCCCTGGGATCAAGCACGGCATCTCTCAGACTCCCTGCTCAGTGGGGAGCCTGCTTCTCTCTCCTTCTCCTTCTGTGTCTCCCCCTACTCGTGTTCTCTTGCTCATGCTCTCTCTCTCAAATAAATAAAATCTTAAAAACTAAAACAAAACAAAACAAAAAAGCCTTGACCTATTCTTAAGGCATCAACAGATTTGGGGAACCAAAAGTAACTTTAAAAAAAAAAATGAGTAGAATGCTAATTCAACATTTGCTATTGTATTCATTAAGTCCCAGCAGGAAATCGATGGCACAACGGATTTGGGCAAATTTGAGATTAGTAAGGAGACTTTTCACCAAGGTGTAGGGAAACCACAGAAGAAGGGTCCTTGGGCTGGGAGTCGTGGGCCCTGTAATCCTTCTCCCCCCCCCCCACCCCGTGCCCCCAGGCCTGGGGCGTCCCGGTCCTGGAAAGGGAACTTGCACTGGAAGACAAGTGGAGAGGGCAGGTGAGAGAGAGCCGCTGTCCGGTATGGCGGCAACGGCTTCACTCTCCTTCCTCCCCCAGTCTCCTGCTCTGCTCCCCGTGAGCCAAACCAATCTGGGGTCCACAGCAAGAAAGCCTGGGGACACGTCGGGTCCTGAAGCCTCGCAGGACACAGAGCAGGGTGGAGAGAGGTGGGGAGTGGACTAGGCCAGCAGACCACAGATGCCCGGCCTGGGACCTGACACACTCGCCAATGCACCTAAGGGCTCTCGGCGTATTTTACATCACTGTATGTTACTTTGGAACATAGGCTGCGGGAGAAACCCTCATTTTTTTTTTCATGTTCTAGGCCTCTAAAGTCTCAGCGGGGCCTCCGCATTTGGTGTGTCTGGCCTGAAGAGGAAGGGTGTTACAACGTGGCACTCTTCAGTCGGCTCTGGCCCAGAAGATCAAAGGCTCCCGCGCAGGGACCATATGTTTTGCTCAGCTGAGTTCGAGGGGCTCCGACCTTGAGAGGAGCTGGGCTGTCAGCCTGAAGGGCAGGGCGGCGCCGAACCTGCTGGGCAGGCCGCACGTGTGCCCGGCGCCTCGGGCTCGGCGTCTGTCCAGGGACGGCGGCACACCGGGGCCTGTCCGTCGCCAACGATGCATCCCCCGAGAGGCAAGCTGTCCCCCTGGAGGTGAAAAGATACAGAGTCAACACACACCCAATTGAGAAAAAAAATGGGGTCAGCACAGGGCACCCGATGGATTTTTCCAGGGGAAAATGTTCGTGGTTATTTAATAATGTTGATGCCCCTCACTAGCTCTCGGCAGATGAAAGCACTTTCATCTGTACTAGGTACCACAACAGAGCGTTTGTATTTAAATATTTGAGTTAAACATTATCTTGTGTTTGTCAGGCATTAACGCCGTTGACATTGTTCCATAGCTGCACTCTTTAGGGAGTTGGAATCTGTCTTCAATATTAGTCAACAAACCTTAGAAAACATTTGAATAGGAATCAGGACTGCGTCAGCCACTCAAAGGAGCCCTTGAACTGGGAAAGAGAGATGAACTCCAGCCGTGGGGAGGGCAGGGAGGCCGGGGATCTTGGAGACCTACCAAGCTGGCCGCCATTCGTGCCCCTGCTAACCTCACCGGGAGGGCAAGCTTCCTCCCGCGCCGAGCCTCCAGCCTCTGCCTCCACAGCAAGACGCGCCTCGTCCCTGGCGTGAAGCGCTCCTGTTCGCCTTAGGGCCAGCATCTACCTTGAATTCCTGGAAAACTCACCTCTAGCCTGTTGACGCTGGCCTCGCACGCTTGACTCCACTTCACTCTGCTCAGCCAGGCCTCTAATTTCAGAAGCTACGCCCTAATGTCTGGGTGGGGGGAAGGTAATCCTACCAGCGGGGAGCTGAGCCGCTGAGCCGGGGGCGAGGTGGATGAGGTGACTGTGTTGATACCATCCTCTGTATCGGGAGCGTCCCCTTGTCACTCCCCTGACCCCTTGCTTGCCCCACAGGGACTCTCCATGCCTGCTGTGGCCCAAGGCTAAGAGCGCCCAAGGAAGGGGCGGGGAGGAAGTCCTCACCATCTTTTCTATTCCGACCGTGTAGCCTCTGAGCCGGTTCTGTTTTAAGAGCCTGATGTCGAGAGTACTTCATTTAATGGGCCTCACACGGGTGAAGAAGGAAATTAGAGCACTGACTGAGCGCTGTAAGTTTTCCTCCGTGGCCTGGGCCTAAGCTGGGGCAGCTGGTTTGAAGCTCACTAGCAGGATGCCATCTGTGCTGTACAGAGGCACAGAGTGACAGCACGGGAGAAAGGACCGGAGCAGGGGTCCGGGGCTGTGAGGGGCACAGCCAGCTGGAGATGACATGACATGACAACCGTTCACTCCCCCCACCCTGACTTCTCCTGCTTTCCCCAGTCTGCTTTCCTCCCTCCTCTGCTGCACCCTCCCCACCCAAGCCCTGGCCTGGGGCCGGGGTCGTGTTCTCCAAGTCACTCTATTCCGTGCAGGGGAGGGGAGAGGAGAGGAAAGAAGCCACCTGTCCCTGCAGTCTGGGCCTGGGGCCGGTGGGGAGCTGGCGTGTCCCTTTGAGAATATGTGTGAGGCAGCACCAGCTCCTTGCCCAGGCCACCCGGGGCTGAGGCAGATGCCATGGCGGTGCTGGACCTGGGGTGATTCGGGAGACGGTACATCACTGTCACTCATCAGGGCCTACAGCCATGATCTGGGCCCTCATCGTCTAACTCAACTCCCCAGAGAGAGATATGCATGCTGGAGAAGCAGCCCTGCTTCCCAACCCCTTTCTTTAACACCCCACAAGGGACCCCCACACTTGAATTCCCAGCCCTGGAGCCCCTGGGGACCAAGTAGCCAATCCTCACCTCCCTTGAGCTGTTCCTTCTGGAAGAGTGTGTACTTCCACAAACACTGCTGCTGTCCCCAAGACCATTCCTAACCCAAACCCCCGTGTCTGGAGGTGGGACCTCACCACTCATTGCCCCTGACCTTCAGCAACATTCTGTGGGTTGACCCCTCTGCCTTCCCAGACTTCTCTCCCTTGACATTCTCAGCCTCCGGGCCGCCTGCTTCTCCACCTGGCTGGCAAAGCCCAGCCCGTCACCTTCAGCAGTTCCACGAGGTTATGAGGCCTTCTGGTCAGGAGTTCCTTCCACCAAATCAGTGCCCGAGGCTGCTGCACAGCAATCTCCTCCTTGATTAGAGCATCTTAATTATGCTGTAGGAATTTGCTTAAACAGATTAATCATTCTCGGGGACAAATTTAGAAGCTGTGCTTGCTGAGGGCTCTGCTCTGAATATCCCCTGGGACGTTCTGATTACACCTGCCTACTGGGCCTTTGCCAGGCCTCTGGGTGCACCAGGACTTGGACACTGACTGAAAGCTCGGTGCCACCCCTGCACACTTCTCTTCGCTCCTCCGGTCAACAACGCAGGCCCTAAAATGGAGTTAATGACGCCTGGTCGTAAAATGGAGGATGGAGAGTGGAGGTGGGGGTGGTGTCCGGGGGCTCTCTTGTCTCTAGAGTACAGTCTGCACTCTGAGAGTGGAAATAGGGACTCCTCCTCAAGCAAATTAAAATCTTGGTCAATGTGTTTACTGGTAGCATCCTGGACCCACAGTGGTTCTCATTAAAATCCCTAGCTTCTAAAAACGACCGACATCAGCACTTTACTGTCGACCACCTTAATCAGAATCTTCAGGATCCACCATCTTTATTTGGAGAAATCAACGGGCAGAGCACACCGGCTGCTTCCCATACACAGCGAGGTAGAGAACCACAGCAGAATCTGGTTTTGCTTCTGTTTACATAAGTACAGAGAGTCAGCCCAGAGCCTTTGGTCCTGAGGACAGATGGATACGAATGGAAAGTCATGTATGATCTACCCAAAGTGGGTTTTCACAAACCTTGGAAGCTGGGGCAGCAATGTTTCGTGGTGGTTAAAAGTCAGAGTTTGGGGTCAGACTATATGGATCTAAGTGCTGTTCCACCATTTCCCAGCTCTGTGACCCCGGATAAACTACTTAACCTCTCTGAGCCTCAGTCTTCTGATACAGGTTGCACCAACTCATTGGACTGGAGAGGGAGGGAGGTAAGGTGATACAAGCAAAGAGCTTAGAGTAGCACCTTACTGCATGAGTGATCAGTAAAAATTAGCTACCATTCGGGGTGCCTGGGCGGCTCAGTCGGTTGAGCATCTGACTCTTGGTTTTGGCTATCATTCTTTTCCTCATTATTCTCCTTAACATCACCATTTGGTTCAAGGATAGAACACCATGTACAGAAGAAGCCAGGTCAGTAGACTTCTCATAGTGCATTTTCAGGGTTCTCTAGAGAAACAGAACCAATAGGATGTGTATGTGTATATATGGAGAGAGAGAGTTGTTACAGGAAATGGCTAATATGATCATGGAAGCCGGAAGTCCCATGGTCCGCCACCTGCAAGCTGGAGAACCAGAAAAGCTGGTGGTATCATTCAGTCTGAGTCTGAAGGCCTGAAAACCAGGAGCACCCATGTCTGAGGGCAAGAGAAATGGATATGCCAGCTCAGGCAAAGAGAACAAATTTGCCCTTCTTCTGCCTTTTGGTTTTATTCGAGCCCTCATTGCTTTGGTGTTGAATCTTCTTCACTCAGTTTCCTGATTCAAATGCTGACCTCTCTTGCAAACACCCTCTCAGACACACCCAGAAATAATGTTTTACCAGCTATCTGGGCATCCCTTTGCTTAGTCAGCTTGATACATAAAATTAAGCATCGTGCCTGGCCAACAGGCTCATCTGGAAATGACTCCATGACAGCTCCTTTGCCAATACTCTCCCGTGTAAGGAATAACCAGGAATTGAAATGTGTTCTCTTCAGGGTTTCTAGTCATATTAAGAGCCAGATTCATCTATTGTTTGAAGATTGTCTTTTGGAAGTTTTTTAATAGTTGGAAGAGAACCAAAAATAAACAAACAAAGCTAATCTACTCAAAAGAGGGAATTATAAAAAAGAAGTATAAATAGAGCCTTCAGTAAGAAAACAAACAAACATGTGTTTTTCAGGTCATCACAGTCCTGGTTGAACCATGCTTTAAGGAACTGCAAATATTCCGTAGTTTTGCAGGCTGGCAGGGAAAGTGTGGCAAGCATTGGGCAGGAGGACTTGGAGGGGCTGGAGAAGGCGCCAAGTACCGTGTGGGAGTGGAGTGAGATAAATGAGCAGAATCCTGCCTCCCTAAACCGTGCCAAGGAGTATGCAATTAACTCTGGAGGCCAGGAGACTCATTTTATTATGTAGAAAGAGTAGCGTGGAAGGAGTTTATAGACAGATCTAGAGAGGGAGAAAAGCCGAGGCTGAGAAACTGATCAGGCGCATGTTTAATCAAGGGAGTAGAAAAATGCAAAATATTTAGGCGTTTGTTAGTATTGTGCTTGAAGCATTCGTCTCTTCAGGAAAAAGAAATACAAGTGATCCAAGTTTCTAACTAAGACATATCTTTGGCACCGGCAACAATATGGAACGTAAGACCACACTTTTTTAAAAAAAAGATTTACATTGCTACACTGAGATAATTTTCTTGTTTCTAATGTTGCTTCTATAGATGTTTAGATGTTAAAATATGTTTGACTTTTCATTTCACATCAAGAAATACTTTTAATGCATCTCAGTGTGTGTGATACCATGGGAAATATTAGACTAAATTAAAGATATGATCTCTGTCATTAAAAAAAAATCACGTCCTCATAGGAGAGGCAAGGAAAGGCAGGTGAACAGTTTGCCATACGCGAAGACAACAAAACCGTCCATGACACTGGAAGTTCTAGAAGATCGTAACCGACTCGAGGGTGGCATCATGGAGAGGTGGAAAAGGAGCAGAACTTGGGGTCAAATGAGCTGGGTCGAGTCTTGGTCCCACCAGTGACTGGCATTGTCTGCTCTGGGCCCATTCCTGGTGCTCAGCCTCAACTTCCTCTTCCGTATATTGGAGCTAAAATGTCTGGGCTGTTGACTCCTGTTGTTCTAGCCTTGTACTTACGCAGCTCGTTCCTTAGGTCCCTGTAGAAAACTTCACATTTATCTTAGTAGAATTTCACCTTGGCAGCAATTTTCAAATATGTGAAGGGTTAGTATATTTGTAGAGGGATTAGACATGGTCTGCGTGAGCCAGGCCAGAAGCAAGACAGATGCGGGCCATAGAAAGGTCGAGAAAGGGCGAGTCTGAGAAAGACACTTTCTCACTTTCACAACAAAAATAGGAAGCCCTCACGGCATCGGGAGGGCTGGGTTTCATGTCCCTCGCGGTATTTAGAGAGGGACGTAGCAGAAACGATTCAAGCGTCAGAGGATCTCTTTTCCAGACACGAAGTAAAATTAAAAATGGCACTAAATGAAGTCTCATCAACATGCAAGGAGAGCACAAGGCAGGAGGCGGCCTTCTGCTTGAAGACTAATGAGAAGGTTTCAATTTAGGAGGTTTTTACTGCAGTGAGCTGACTTTGAATCTAATACCTTTTTTTCTTCCTCTTTTCTGAGATAAATCTATTTTAAATAATTCTTAAAATATATTGTACTGGGTGCAAATATGAGGCTTCCTTTCTTTCTGAGGGAAGTGATTTCAATGTAGTAGTTTAACCCTAACATCCCTGCCAAAGGTTTAACTATTCAACTATCCATGCCTTTGAAGATGTCTATATTTAACTAAACCAGAGGGAAAATTAAATATGTCTTTTATTTTTAAGGCAACTAATTACCAAGAATTTAATTTAGTAGGGGGAATTAATTATAGGCAACATAAGCTATAAAATGGACTCAAGTCAGTATTTTTCCACATGCCTATTACCAGCCTCTTAGAAAGCCACTCCTGAGGAGAGTGTGAAATGATTATTGAAAATGATGTATTGTATCCATCTGAATGCTGGATGAAATGGAAGCATTTATTGCTTTGTCATAATTACGTATTCACCCAAATGTCCTTCAGGACAATCACTTAAAATATTTATTTCAATGAAATTTATTAGGTAAAAGTTCATATAAAATAGTATGTACCTAAAATCCCAAATTCAACCATCTGGTCTAGAATACTCTCTCTCCAGGCAGGGCTTTAATCTGTCTGACCTTGCAGTTGGGTCTGAATCCCTGCTCAGTCATCCTCTCACCATCACCGTCGTCCTGACCAGGAGCAGCTGGGCTGTGTGCCAGGGCCATGGGTAACGTCCCCTCCAGGGAAGTGGCCGTGTCGGCTCGGTCACTAGGCGTGGCCTCAGCAAGCTACACTGACTGGATTTCTCCGTAGAGGTGCATTTGGGGTGGAGGGGCAGCTTCCCGAAACATAGAAGTCTTAGGAGTTTTCCCATGCAAGCAATTTCTTCCCTTTTTTTTATTTTTTATTTGTACGTCTCTGAAGTCATATAGCACTACCCTCCCAGTGAGCCCCAACCCTGGGTACATTTTTAATCTCGGGAAGCTTTTGACAAATACGAATGTTTGTCCCTAAGGCAGAGTGGGTCTTGGACGCCAGCATCGGAGTCGCCGGCAGAGCTTGCTAAACAGAGGTATCTCACCTCCCGAGTTCTGATTCGGGAGGCCTGGGGTAGGCCTGAGAACGTGCGTTTCTAACAAGTGTCCAGGTGATGCCCAAGTCCGTGGTTCAGGGAGCACACTTGGAGAGCGACCATCTGAAGATATGGACTGACTTAGTCTTTGATGGGGCCTGGACACTCCCAGTTTTGAAGCTCCCCTGGGGACTCTCTCTAATGTGTGACTGGGGTTGAGAATTATTCAATCTGGTAGACGTCTCTCTTAGAAACACGTACTTTTAAAAGCTCACATCAGGGACAGGTGTGATGTGGAAAATCTTATGCTAAATAGAAAAGTAGCATTACACCAACAGTCGAATGTTTACAGTGACCTTATTTTAAATGCTCTTACTGGGGGCACCTGGGTGGCCAGCAGTTGAGGGTCTGACTCCCTCGGCTTCGGCTCAGGTCACGATCTCGGAGTTGTGAGACTGAGCCCCGCGTTGGGCTCCCCGCTCAGTGTGAAGTCTACTTGGGATTCTTTCCCTCTTCTTCCCCCTCTGCTTCTCGCCTGGCTTGAGCACTCTCTCTGTCTCTCTAAAATAAATCAATAAATAAATGAAAACTTCAAAAAAAAATTTTAAGTGCCCTTACTGACTTAACTATTACACCAACAACAGCTCTAGTTGTTAGCCCTCATGGAACTTGTAAGGCTACTCAGTATCTTCTTAAAAGAACTGTTAGAGTGAACTTAGAAAAAACAACAGGCTCATGAAATTGCGTTCCTAGATTTTTTTCAATTTGTTCTACTCAGACTTCACTAAGCTCCTTGTAAGAAGCAAAGTGCTGAACAAACATGGGGAAGCTAAACAGACCAGTGTGGTATTGCCTCCAACATGGGAGCACTAGAAAACCTTGAACATGAAGCACGCTCATTTGAAATCAGTGCCATCACTAAAGAGTTTATAAAACCTTGATTTAGAATTAAATCTTGCGTTATCATGTATCACACTGGATCAGTAAGGACACCATACGCAAAAACACAAAAACGATTTGAGAAAAAATGTTTACTTTTTATTGATAAGTCACTAAAATAGAGTACTGGGTAGATATCTTCAGGCCCATGGGTGTGTTTCTCCACATACAGGTCCCGGAAACCCCACATCCGGGCTTGCTTTGTGTATAGCAAAGATCTCCAGTAGAAGTTATCCTCGGGAGGTTTTTACCAGAAAGTTGTAACAGTGTATTTGGCATGTAGTTCTGCCTGTCAGGGATCACTGGGACTCTGGAGTGACTACGCTGTAATTTCATACAATAGGGAAGTACTCTGAATGGAATTCTTTAAGATCAATATGATTAAAAATATGGATAAAGGGAATTTTCAACTATGAAAGTGGTGTTTGAATTTTAAGAACGTTTTTGTTGGGGCACCTGGGTAGCGCAGTCATTAAGCGTCTGCCTTCGGCTCAGGGCGTGATCCCGGCGTTCTGGGATCAGTNGGGGCGCCTGGGTAGCGCAGTCATTAAGCGTCTGCCTTCAGCTCAGGGCGTGATCCCGGCGTTCTGGGATCAGTCCCACATCGGGCTCCTCCGCTGGGAGTCTGCTTCTTCCTCTCCCATTCCCCCTGCTGTGTTCCCTCTCTCGCTGGCTGTCTCTCTGTCACATAAATAAAAATAAAATCTTAAAAGAAAAAAAAAGAACGTTTTTGAAAACCAAAAACCGAGAGTGGGTAGATAGGTCTCTTGTGAAAGCTACTTGCCATTACAGAAGGGTTCCTTTAGATGGAACATAACAGCTAATGTTTGGACAGCACTTTACAGTTTTCAAAGCACCTCGACATGTAGTACTCACAGGATTCAGGATTCATAAAAAATAATATTACTTTTTAGAAAAACAATCCCGAGAAGGAGAAGTAGTAAATAATTGTCCTGCTTTTGTTCAATGATATTTATCCACGATCTATGTGTGTTTGGTACCAGCTGAACCGGAGGTGGAGGGAAAGTCGCAAGCTTGGCAGGGATCAGTGGGGCGTGGGAGGGCGGGTGGCTTAGGGGGAGCTGATGGGACACAGGGCACAGGCAGAAACCCACTGTCCCGGGGGGGGCTGTCCAAGGACATTCAAGTCCAGAGCTGATGGACCTGGAGGCTGCAGATGGCCCAGCCCAAGTGAGCGCAGAACAAGGGCTGAATCAGGACACTGTCGTCCACCAGAAAGGAGTCTAGTCTCAGGGGCATGAAAGTGGACACTTGAGAGAGTTTCAAGATCAAAGACAATGTAGCCAAAGGTGGGTCAAGATACAAAACCAAAACCAAACTAAAAAACCCCCACAAAACAAACAAACAAACAAACGAAAGCACAAAAAAACCCCAAACCCAAACACAGCAAAATGCAACAGGACTGAGAGGCGTGCTCCCAAGTGAGGGCGGTGGGGTGCGCTGCTCTGTGCTGCTGACCCCCGCTGCTGACCCCCGCTCGGCATCTTCCTGGGTGTGCTGGAATCAGGCTGACACCTTTCCACGAGCGCTTGTCTCCATTTTATGAGTGAGCACCATGCCTTGCGTAACAGTTTCTTTTTAGTAGAAATTGATTACATGCCTTCATGTATCATATCAAAATAATAGACCCCATCTCAGATTATCTGAATATGCTTAAATCATGTCATCTGATAAAATTAAGAAATCTTGTTGTTTCTCATCGTTTTGATGTGGCAGGAAGATGGAACCAGGTTAATCTATATCCTTTCCTATTGCCATAGAAAATAAGAAAGAGCCCACAGAGTTCTGAAAGCACGTTCTTAATCCTCTTCATTACCAAACTAGAAAGGGTATCAATTCCCTTCTTCCTACGTGTACAATAATGAGTCCCAGGCGTGAGTCCTTATCGCCCTCATTCCTCTGTACGAAAGAAGCTTACCCAGCTCCCTGCCGCCCACGTGACTCTGCTCCCTGTGCCATCCCCTGAAAAAAGTCTGAGGCTGCTTCCTATTTGCAAGACCTATTCCTTTCACTTTCTGAGTCACATTTGTTATCTCTCTTTTCACAGATACTGATTCAACAAACACGTACTCAGTTACACCTCCCCCTTCGTCTCACGCAGTTTCACGCGCAGATAGATGAACGCGGTGTTGAAAGCCGAGCCCTGACGTGCCTTTGCGTGAGGTTTAAAGAGCCCACTAGGCGCTACCGTACCACATGTGTGACAGCTCCATCCTGGTAACGGAGTGGCCGTTGCTTCGTGAATGGGCAGGCTGGCTCTTTCCTTGCAGCCACGTTCCCATCGTGGGTAATCCTTAGAGCGCCCTCCCTCAGTGGTGCTTACAGGAAGGTGCCCAGAGGTTCTGAAAGCAAGGCCAAACGTCGACACCAATTTTGCCCACGGATCTAATCCTGTGGCTGCTAACAACACCGAGAACCTGAAATGGACCTGTCTCTACTGCAGGGTCAGTTCTGGGAGGGGGCCTGGCTGCCAGTTGAGGCTCTTGGAGGCTGGGGAAGTAGGGGAAGGAAGTTGGGGCACCGGGTGGGCATTCCAGGGGCTAAGCGCACCCTAGCCATATAGAGGCAAACAGGGAGGGCCTCAGATGCCAGTAGAAGCAGAAAGGGCATCCTGCTGGGTGAGCTGAGCCCACCAGGGGGACACAAGGCAGGCCCTCCAAAGGCATAGAGCTGTGGTGGGGCCGGCTTCGTTGGCTGGCAGTCTGTGCAGATGTCCAGGGCCCTGAGCTTGGCTTAATGCTCCGTTCTCATGGTCTTCAAACTTGGTAATCTTGATTATTGTAATTATTATTTTCTTTAAGTAGGCTCCATTCCCAGTGCGAAGCCCAATACGGGGCTTGAACTTACGACCCTGAGATCAAGACCTGAGCTGAAATCAAGAGTTGAACCCCTAACCAATTGAGCCATCCAGGCGCCTGGAAGCTTAGTAATTCTTTTTAACAAGGTAAGATTGAAGGTTGCTGACACTCAAATTTTTTTGGCTGCCTACGAGTGATGTCCAAGTTGGCGAGTGACAAGCTTGTGTTCTAAAAGTAAAACAGATATGGAAACCAGTTGCACCGAATTGTTCTTACCCCCGAAAATTGATGGCAACTTCCAAAGTTTCACAAAAGAAACTACTGATTGGACTTGCCTATGGAGCTTGATTTGAGGATGTGCTGATGACGTCATCCTGCAATGGTTTAGGGTCTTCTTAACACTAGCTGTTGTCAATGCGTTTCTCATTGTTTGCAAATGCCCTGTGCTCATGAGGCCCCGTACCCTTGTACCCCTGGCCGCAGAGGCTTTCAGGGACCCCTTAACTCCGGAGTGTGCCTTGGACCCACGGTGACTCTCTGGTCCTTTGGAACTAATGCAAAATGTTCCAAAGTGGAACAGCCTTTCCCCTTCTGATCGGAGCGTCTCCAGTCTTTCCTCATCTCTGGATTTCCCCCACTCTTCCTTCCTGTGATGTGTGCGTTGGACAGACTTGAAGCGCTGTAGCTGTGATCTCAATAAGAGATAAGCTTGCACCGCTGTGAGCAAACCTGATAAATGTGGAGGCTTTGGGCATAGAAGAGTCATGTTGATTTCTGATTAGCCAGAATGATGTGCCTGAGGAAGTAGTTAAGCCAAGTAAAGTCTCCCATGCTGGCAGACCTGCTGCGGTGGCCATGATTGTCACTTCTCCTGGTCTCAGGTTAGATAGACACAACTTTCTCCCTCTCCGTCACATCCCCAATTAGAGGTGGTGAGGATGGGTCAAAGGTCAAGGTTTATCATATAGGTGGGATGCAAGTTTTGCTTCCTAAAGAGGAGGTGATTTTTCATGTTTGACCTTTGCCTTCCCTATAGCAGAATGGTTAAGTCCAAGGTCTCTGAAGGCAGCATGCGGGGTTCAAATCCCAGCTCTGACACTCGTTCTGTAATCTTCAGCAAATCATTTAACTTCTCTGGCCTCAGTTTCCCTAACTGAAACATTGACTCCTGCCTTATTGGTGAGGATTAAATGCATTGGTCCTTTTGGTCAGTTTGGGCTGTTATCCCAGAAATACAATAGACTGTGGGTGGCTTAAACAGCAAGCATTTCCCTCTCACAGCTGTGGAAGCTGAAATCCAAGATAAAAGAATGGGTGCAGGCCGGTGACAGTCCTCTTCACAGAAGACTACCTTCTGGTTGTAACCTCATGTGGCAGAAGGGGCAGGCCAGCTCTGCGGGGCCTCTCACAGGGGCCCTCATCCCAATCACCTCCCAAAGGCTCCACCCTTGATACTATCGCCCTGGGGGATGGGCTTCCACACGTGACTTTTAGTAGGCCGCAGACACTGAGGCTCGAGGCTCGCACTGCGGCCCAGACAGAGCGCTGGCGAGCCTCAACAGCCTGGGGCACGCAGACAGCGCCCCTCCTGTTGCTTGTAGCTCCAGGTTGGTCAGCCCGCCTCTCCCCATGGGGAAAGCAGTTCCTTTTCTCATTTATCGCTTTCCTGGTTGACTTACTGCTCCAAGTTGAGGGTGTGGGCTGAGCTAATAATTCCCAATTATTAATCCCTCATTGACCCACTCAGTAAAGGTCTCACCATTTGCACGAAGACAGGGCATGGGAATTTTTCATGCGGGGAGTGGATGGAGGGTGGACTGACTTCTGGAGGCTTGGCCTACGGATTGTGTCATGGCTCAGCTTCCTGTCTGTTGGCTGCTCAATGTGTTGACCAAATACAGCATGTGACATGCAAAGTGAGCTGGACAGTCACTAGGGAGTGCATTATTCATGGTGTTCATTTAGGGTTCCCTAGAGTCCCATCAAGCCAAGGCTCACAGGAAAGAATGGGAACCAAATCAAACCTATTATCAGAGTGGAACATCTCTTTCCAATGCACCTTATAACCAGGCATAACTCCAAGTCGTGTAATCTGCAAAACAGAGATAATTACACCTGCCTGCTCTGTGTCGCATAGAGACAGTTTGAGGATTAATTAAATAATGACTGCCAAGAACACTGAACTCCTTTGAGATAAATGCTCTACAAATGCAATCTTAGATTATTATTCAGAACTCCATTCTGTAAATATCAGGACAGACCTTCAGCTTATGAGACCAGACCACATCTGCACTGCCGGAATTTCCCCAGAGCATAGAAAGCCTGTCTGGAAAATTCCTGACCACCAAACTAACACATCACTAGACAACCTCTGCCTTATATAGTCATATATAACTCGACAGGTTCTTTCTTAACAGTTATCAGAGTCTTGTACCAGGCACTTGCATTTGGAGTTATAACTTCAGTAGTAACATTGCTCCTTTCAGAAGAAAATCTCTTCCATGGTCATAACCTCAGTCTGCTGATTCCACTTCATGTGATTTTATCTTCCTCCCTGTAGAGTAACTGATCATCCCAGTTTGCCACGAATGCAGGACTTCCAACGCTAAAATCAGGATAGATCTGGGAACACTGGGTTGGTGGTCACCCTAACATATGCTATTAAATACTACTAATCCTAATGGGCTTTGTGACCTTGGGGAATTTGCTTCTGAGTCTTGGGAATCTGTTCTATAAGATATTAAGCTTGGAACTGATAATAATAAGAAATTATTTTGTACAAGGTACAGTTCTAAATATTTTATGCTTAATACTCACCATAACTCCTGGAGGAAGATATTATCATTTCATCCATTTAACAGACAAGTCACATGGAGTTAAAGCAATTTGCTTGCGGTTACGCAGCTGGTAAATTGGTGGGATCGGGGTTCCAACCCAGGTGATAAGGTACCAGGCCCATGTCCCTGAGCACCATGTGATGCCGCCTCTCTCAGAGCCCTTCCAAAGTGCAGAGTTGATGATTATCCTACAAAAAGAAGCCATTTTTTTCTTAATTTTTATCTTAACAACTCAAACTAAGGGTACAAATATAGGTGGATATTTTCTTTATTTCTCTAATTAAAAAATGCATATCAGCTTAGACTCCCTGCCAGATGGTCAGCAAATCTGTTCCCTCCCTTCTGAGTGTTCCCCTCTCACTGACTTGTCCCAGGTTGCAGGCCACACAGGACACAGGGGGACTCAGCTGGGTTATTGTAGAGTGCTTGGAAGTCCCCTGCCACCATTGGTGCCATTGCTTTGTGCCACTGCCCACTGGCTCCAACGAGAGCTGGCCTCCCAGTAGCTGAGCCATCACAGTAGCTGAGCCATCGCAGGCCTGGCCTTTGCTTTCTGAGATGGACCAGACTCTCTCAGTGGCAGGGATAACCAGAGATGACACTCTTTTTCTGACTTGTTGGAGTCACAGCTCTGCTTGCACTGGATCAGAACTGTGTCAGGCATCTGCCCCTGTGCATACAGACCTTTCTCCCTTCACCTCCCTAAAGACTCATGTATCTTGGGGTCAGGTTGCTTTTCCTTTTTCAAACTTAAAAAAGAAATTAATAAAGTGCTGGTTACAATTCTCTTCCACTGAAATTGGGTTACCTGCCCACAGGCCTCAGGGCAGTGGTCTTAGCTCCACTAGCACAAAAAAATACTGGAGGCTGGGGTTTCAACAACACACGTTTACTTCCTCACAGTTCTGGAAGACTGAGCTGGAGGTGCCAGCATGGCTGCGCTCTGGCGAGGGCTTTCCTCCTGGCTTGCAGACAGCTGCCTTCTCACTGTGTCTTCACACAGTGAAGACAGAGTTCTGGTGTCTCCTCCTTTTCTTATCAAAGCACTAATCCCACCATGAGGCCCTTCCCCATGACCTCATTTAAACCTTATTATCTCCCAAAAGCTCCATCTCCAAACATCCTCACACTGGGGATTAGGGCTTCAACATAGGAATCGAATCGGGGTTGTGGGGGGGAGGGGCGGTCACAACTCAGCGCATGGCAACAGCTAACTGATTATCTTCTAGGGACCTTGCACCCCACCCCCTCCCACAGGAGGCAACTAAGTTGGGGAACTTAAAGGTGATGTATTCCCCGATTGTGCCCGAGTCAAAGCGACTTCCTGAACACTCCCTTGTTTCTGCAGAAAAAGAAAAAAACAAATCTCTTAGATCTCTACCTGCGAAAACCACATCAAAATGATGATCTAAGCCGCTAGTTTAAGACTCGGTGACTCAAGGATTGTNGCTAGTTTAAGACTCAGTGACTCAAGGATTGGACTGTAGCTCCAAGTGGCCTTGGCATAGACCCGTGTTCCTACCCTTGATTTTGAATTCAGAATTCAGATTAAAGTGGCTCATCAAAAGCAAAGTATTGTTTCTTCCATTCTATAATTAGCCATCAGCATCAACGAGGTGCCAATGCCCATTCACACCGCGCTTAGCGCTTCCGCACGTGCGGCAGTGCTCACGCAAATCACAGAGCCCCGGACGCCCCGTGCGGCAGAGAGGGATGCGATGGGACTGGCAGGAGAGGAAGATTGGGCCATCTGGACAGACGGTCTGATTACCTGAAACCTGGCTGATTGGAGGTGTTCTATGCACCAAAAATTTCACCCGTGCTTCTAACATTGGCCTTATTTTTTGTTGGTTTCCACCCCACCACTGAAGCTTCAGTTTCATGAAAAAACAATACATTTAAAGCTTAAAGTAATGTGGCATAATGCCACCTCCCTGGAACTACCATTAATAGTCTGTTTTCTAGGGAGGGTGAAAAAGCAGGTCAGTTAGAAATCCTATGCCGGGGTGGCCCGGTCCTAACCCACCCCCTGCTGCTTTCAGTTGGGTCTCTTTGTCTGAAGGACGTTGCAAGAATTAAATAAAATAGTATACGTAAAGCAAAGCACTTAGCATGGTGTCCTGTGCAATGACTGTTAGTTTTATTATTTTCATTCTCCTGTGGGACGAAGTTGTTATTTTTTTTTTTTTGTATGACATAAGAACAGGCAGATGAATGAAGATTTGTTGAATGAAGATTATCTAGACCAGTGGTTCCCAGGATTTTAAATTTCAAGGCCTATTNCAGGCAGATGAATGAAGATTTGTTGAATGAAGATTATCTAGACCAGTGGTTCCCAGGATTTTAAATTTCAAGACCTATTAAAACTTTAAAAAAGA